>NW_009932419.1:9893-24489 GCF_000696875.1 Nestor notabilis | reverse complement strand
ATATTTATATATTTATATATTTTCTAGCTTTGTATAATACACAAGTCCAAGGCTTCCTAATGCACAACTGCCAGCTGGATCACACCCTCATGTAAACAGATAATGCATGAAAGCAAAGTATATTCTTTTAACGCAAAAGTAATAAAAACAAACGAATCATTTGAAAATGCAACGAAGTGCATAAGGCATTTTATCCTTCCTGGGATAACCATTTCCATGGGAATGAGCACCAGCAACTGACAGAGTTGCTACAGTTCTCATAAATACCAGTTTCAAACCCCACACACTATTTTACGTCACCCACAGACTTTTGGAGGCAATCATTTTCAACAGGGTTTCTTGGGGTTTTTAAAGAACAATCAGAAGCTAACAAATTTCATTATGCTTCTTTCAAAATAGAAATAATCATGTACAATCATGTACATTTTATGTACATTATACGTGCATCATGTAAATAGAATTGTGTCACTGAGTCCCAGACTGGTTTGGGTTGGAAAGGATCTTAAAGTTCATCTAATTCCAAGCCCCTGCCACGGGCAGGGACACCTTCCACTAGAGCAGGTTGCTCCAAGCCCCTGTGTCCAACCTGGCCCTGAACACTTTGTTTGGTAGTCTGAACGTGGGACAATTCTCACAAACACGTAAATTTAAGCTAATTCGATGAGGAGGCTGTAGTTCACTACAAACAGCGTTTCTAAACATACAAAGGGCATTGACTACCTTTTCCAGGTTTTTCCTTTATCTGCTCCTCCATCAAAAATGATAACATTTGTCTAGTCTATTTGTCACCAAGTTTGTTCTTCATAAATACATGCTGCCAATTTCTCAGTTCTTGTTAACTTCCAAAGCCCGAATTAAAAACCAAAACCAATGCAGTTTTCACTGACCTATCTTGGATAAATCTAAGTTTTTGGAAGTGCTCAGATCCTACTTTTTGTTTCATTATTTTGCAGGCTATTAAAATCTGGATTTGTTTATAATTCATAGGCAAGCTCTTGAATCAGTTAACTGTACCTGTTTTCCATCTTTGCATCTTGAAGAACTGAAGAAGAGACTAATTTATTTTGATGAATGACTTGTTAAAGTAATATATTAGGGACCAAGAGTCAGAAATAACTGGCAGAGAAATAATAGGCAGAGAAAATTGAGCAGAGTACTGCTTAAACTCTCGGTTTGACTTTAAGGATACTTCCATTGTTTCTTACCTAGGCACTCTTGGATCGTGCCACGTGCTAACACCAGTCTGAGTGTGCAGAAAATAGACCTGACCTTGCTGAGTCGTCCTTTGCTCTGCGAAATCAAGATAAATTAGTAACTATAAGAATGCAATTCAAAACCTCACAAAGACCGATTTTCCCAAACTAAGGAATCAAAAACATCTTACGCATGAAGAGAAGACACAGCCCATTTTCCCAGTTTACTGGGAGACCCGCAATTAAAAAAGTTAAATTTGCATACCATATCCTTCAGGTAGATCAGGAGGAGTGTGCAAGTGTGTTCTGCTCATGTAGTTTCTGTGCCTTTGCGACCTGACTCTCCTCTCTGCCAGCCGGGGATCCGACGACTGCCCACAGGTCGCACCGTTCGTTCCTGTAATCGGAGTGTTCTCGTCCACAAAACAGCTCAGTGGTCTGCCCGGGCTGGAGTATTCACACGCTGGCCTGTGGGGAGAAATGTGAACAATGCACTGCTGACTAGACATGGGGCTACATGAGACACTCCGTGGAAGCTTCACCTAAGGGCTCTTGGGATGTCTTTGTGGATGGCAGAACCAAGCAGCTGACTTGTCGAGGGGGATACCTCAAGAATGGGCACAAAGCTTCTGCTTCTGTTCTGTGCTCACCGGTTCATCCCAGAGCAGTAAGTAAACCTGTTATTCCTTCTAATTTTTAAGGAAGGTTATTAGGCAAGCATGGTGAAAAAGGGCTAAGCAAGATAAAAACAGTTGCTCTTGAGAACTCAACTGCAAGAAGAAACACTGAATTACGTGGTTTCATCTCTCAATGCTGCTTTCAAAAGGATTTTAAAAGGGGCTAAAGGGGGATTGATAAGGACACAGGAAATCCCTGAAACAAATTATATATTTTGCATTTGGTTTTGTATTGCAAACATGTCTAGAGCTTAGAACAGGTATTTTAACATACTAGGAAAAATATGAATAGATAAATTACAAATCTGTTCAGTACCTTTGCTCACTTGAGAAAATATATCAGAGCTGGCGGTGTTAACAGTACACATTATTTTAAGTCAAATATATCCATACAGAGACTGCAATAATATTTATTGAGGATGGAAGAGAGTCTGCAGGCACAGACGGTCGCAGAAGACTGAAAAATATGCCATGACACTGTCTACAATTCAGGTAACAGCAAAGCTGGTTTGAGGAACAGCTTCACAACACAGTTATTATGGTTATTAGAAAAGAATTGTAATGATTTCAAAACATGTTCTGTAACAATCAGCTTCAAAAGTTCTGGATTACATGGTCATAGTATGTACGTAGACAATGCCCGTCAGCTGTTCTTGATCTCTTTTCCTCATCCCTTATGATGTCTGTATTTATAGAGTTCTACCATAGAAGCTCAAGAAGAAGAAGAAGATACTAGTATTTGAGGAGGGAAAAAATCTAATCAGAATGATTCTTCTGAGTTAAATATTAGGCAGACTGAAGGAGTAGGATGTTGGAGAAGAAAAGCATACAGCATTTGTGGAGTGACTCAGAGGAACACTGAATACCCCTGTTAGAGCCATGTAGAACGGCTTGTGCTCAGCACAAGCAAACTTCATCATATGCCCAGTCTCCCAAACAATTTCTTACCGCGTTGGTCGCTCCCACTGAGTTGTTCGTGTAATATGATTTAAATACTGGATCCTTCCAGAAGCAGTCCTCCGTTCCTCCCACCTAGAATTCAGACATGGAGAGATAAGGCAATGAGTGGTATTTCCAGGAAACCAGGGCACAAAATGTTTCCAACATAAATGCCAACTCAGGAAGACTTACACTATTATGAATCGTGTTAGCTGAACGAGGTAACAGGAAACAACTGAAAGTTCAACTCAGAATTGATTTTACACATTCTTCCCTTGAAACCAGGCATATCATTAACAATATCACACCTTTGCATTCAATACCTATTTGAATTCTAATTAAATCCCAACAGCCACATAAAGAAACTTCTAGAAAACATCATATTTAATAATGCATTTATCTTCGTTTGGCCACCGATCTAGTAAGTATTTTCATAGCATCTTCATGCACTACTGGCTTTCATTAAAAAGTCACCAAATAACATGACTTTTTAATTACTATTACTTGTGCACTCCAAATTACATCAGGCTATTCAGCTAGTTTTGCAGTTATACAAATAAGTAAGAAATATTTATACAAGGAACATTCTGAAGTGAAAATTTAAAAGCATTGTCAAAAGTGTTTCTGACTTCTTCAGATTCCCAATTAACAAAAGAATGCTGTTTAGGACTTCGATGGTAATTAGTATTTCGAAATTCATAATCTGAAAAATCAGTTTCTCCTGTCTTTACCTGCCAAGAATCACATTCAGAAGGTCTGTGTTTGCTCTGAAAAAGTTGATGACAGCACCAGAACCTTAAACAGAACATTTTTCTGTATACACAAAACTGGTTTAGGTGTTAATGATGTCATTAACTCTCACAGGGACAAACCAAAATCCTAAACCCAGCATTTGGCAGGTAAATACAGCAAGAACTCAGGTTCCACTGCCTTTTCCTACCTTTGCTATAATTTACATGGAAGAAGAAGTAACGCATTTTTACAATTATGTATACCTCCGCACAGCGCTGTAGAAGGCAACCTTGCTACAAAACTACTACATGGAGGATGTCAGTTTGCTGGCTGTGATTTAACACTGTATTGGTTTATCAGTTCTACAACTTGACATACATATGTTTTCTTAGAAAAGTATCTTTCTAATGCATTTACTCATATCTGCCACCTCCCATTTTCCAAGAAGAGACAAGATACACACTACTCTCTGTATCCCAGCTGGCTTATCTCCTGCTCCTAAGTCCAAAACTGTAGAACTCTGAATGCAAGAATAAAAGTAAGTTAAGCTATTTGTACACTGACTTCTCATTACTGCAAACGTCTGTTGCATGAGCTGTGTCTGTATTTACATCACAGTGATGTCAGCTTACCCATCCGGTAAATCATTGTCGAATAACCGGCTGCAATCCACAACTTGTCCTCCTGTGCCTATTCGGTCTCTGGACTGAAGACTCACTATTAAGATAAAGAAATTATTAATGATATGACATCTGAATGCAAACTGCAGTTATATTAGAAAGAGAACTAGTACATCTTGGAGGACTAAGCTGAGCCATGTTCTGGGCATTTTTTCCTTCCCACAAATCAAAGAGTTATACAGAAATGGTGTATGTTTTCATACATGTAATTCTCTACATCTTCCTTCAAGAAAGTTAGCTTAAAGAATATGAACACAAGGCAGAAAAAGAAGTTAACTCTGACACTGTCATTAACTTTTCTCTACATGAGATGGAGTGTGACACTCATCCGGCAGCAGCAGGGTGACTAGGACAGCACTAGTGCTACTGCTAACGGGAGAACTGCTAATAGAAGGAGTTAAACTAAGAAATTCTTGTCTTGATTTTGACTCCTCCTCATGTATTTGATGTGAACATGGGATTCAACATACATGTACATACATAAAGCAGGCAAAATTTAACTGCAGTACACGTCTGGTTTATTGGCTACTTTGAAACACGGGTGGTAAGAAGTAAAATACAAGTCTCACACAAAGCAGTGCTCAGGACCCTGAAAAGCCTTTACTGCCTTCAGCAAAACTGTATTACTGCTTTTTAAATCTCATTTTGATTTTTCACATGTTTCACTGGAAAGGATATTTATGCCTGAAGCTGTTGTAGTACAATTATGAAATCAAAGATTTTATTTTAGGCAGCTTTTGTTCCCAGTATCATAATTTGCAAGTGTCCAATCTGACAGTTTATGACACTTGTGTCCCTGCGGGCTTGTTGGGGTTTTTCTGATGTTCTGTTTTGCCTTTAACAATAAAACGATTGTTTAAAAAGCTAAATACGTGCTGTGGCACACATTTCTTGAGGTGGCATTTCTGCACCTCTGGACAACTGTCTTCAAGTCCTATTTATGTATGCAGTGAATAAACCTACAGACCCTAACCTAGACACAATCAAACTTGTCAAGATCACATAGTTTAAAAAGATGTACTGGCAGGTTTTCCCCGAGTGTCCAAATGTTTGACAACAACATGTTTTGAAGCTCTGGATTTTGGGCCTTTACCAGAGGAATCCAGGGAGTCCAACAGTACCTGCTGGCCTTATTCCTTATTCCTTATTAGTATTAACTCCTGGTCTTCCATGAAGATTAACAGTACAAAGCTAGGTAAGGACCAAAATTTGTGCACGGCTTCATTTTGTAATGAGCAAGGGCTCATTTTTTTCTGCACCGCCACATCAGAAATAAAATGGTGGCACAGAAGAGAGCTGCAAGATTAAGACACAGTTCAGGTGCCCTCTGCATCCACTACTGACAAGTGTCCCCCCTTTTCTTCCTTCCTTTGAAGAGAACCCCAGGTATTTAAGATGAAGCTTCCCTTGCTCCCTGTCCCAAGTTATAAAGGCATACCCACTGTGCACTTGATCTGTACGGTTATCATCTGCTGAAGGTATCAATTACATTTTAATATTGCTTTCCATTCTTGCACAGCCTCTTAATTTAAGCCAGTTTATCATTAGAAGGATTGAAAATGTATTTCTAACTTATTCTATCTTCTTGCTTACTTTTAATCAGGATTTCTCCACCATGTAGCTACTGCAGTGGAATTACCTAGTTTTATTCAGGCTCATGCACCCATTCAACAACATTGCATCAGTGAAGAAAGATTAAAATATAAGGAGATTAATAACACCAATCTAAATAAAGAGACAGAAGTTTCCTGAATCTTACCAAGGATGCATTAAATTACAACACAGCCATAACTGAGGAAACCTGACCTTTCTGAGGGTAACCCCAGAAAGGAGAACATACAGATTTGTTCTCAGCCTCTGCTGTAAGCTGACAAGCTGTGGTTTTTCTAGGTACTATACACAATCCAGCAGCTCCTGCTAATGAGGGACAGCCCCAGCAGCATGCCAGCAGAACTGATGCTGCTTTGGCTATACCACTTCTCAAGATCACATCAGGTTAAGCCAACTGGTCAGTCTAGTTTATGCCCGCACTGCTGACTAGTTATGTCTGACAAGCAGTTATCTCTGAAGTGTATGTGCCATGCCCACAATGCTCCATGTCTGCCCCAGGCTTCCCATCTGGCATCTCAATAGCCTTGAGACCTTTCTGATTTGGGGTGGGGTTTCTGGGGTTTCTTTTGCTTGTTTAATTAATGCCAGCATTCTCAAGCCACGATGACAAGGATGCATGTTGCATACTCTGGAGGGCAGCATGAGAGCACGTCATGGTGTGAGGGTACAGTCCCTGCAGTGTCATGGCTGAAGGGCTGCTGTGGGCAGTGGATCTCTGCTGCTGGAGCAGACTTTGAACAAGTTCCTCTTAAAAGGAACCCCACAAAAAAGACTTCATGATGAGCAGGTGACCAGCATCCTGGAGAAAACCCAAAAAGCAAACCAAACCAACAACATGATGCACTCTAGAAAACCGACTGGTTTATCCTTTACTCTTCTGTGCAAACTCACATGGAAAATTCAATACTCAAGAATAGCCTGAAGTGTCGGCAATGCACTTACGAGTCCACATTTCTACTACCGTTTGACTCTTCTGTGCCACCTCACTTATCTTACTATTACACTTGAAGATCAGATGCTAGACAGATGGTTAAAGCAACATAAAGAGGTGAAGTCGTAGGTATATTCAACAGAGCACTTTAAGGAGAGCAAACAAATGCACTGCAGCCCTTATTTGCTGACTGGTATTGCAATAGTTTCCCTGACTGACAAAACAAGAATGCTGCCTGCATATTATTTGAACTAGGAACTGAACATAAAGCTGAGCATGCACATTCACTTTTCTTCCCCTCCCAAATATTCTCATTAATATCTTGCCATAAAAATAAAGACCTCCTCATCCTGATCAACTGTTTTTTCTTTTACTTCCTAAGCTGCCTTCTGAAACAACTTACAAAGCACCAAAAGAGAGTGCTTATGAAGCTGTTTGCGGATACTTGTTTTTCAATTTGCCAGCTTCTTTTAAATTCTTAAGTTATTTAAGGTTTATGAGTTTGCAGAATGACAAAGCACAGTTACTGAGGCTGGTGACAGACTTGTTAATAACCCGTGAAAACACAAAATGAATTGAGCAAGTCGTCCCAGACAGCAATTCACTCCTGTTGCAGCAAGATGTTTCACCCTTTCGCAAAACATACAGGAAGCACAGCTTTGCTGGAACTCTCCATGGCCAAGAACTTGTAGCCAGTTTTTCACAGGGAGTTCAGGCTCAAACTGTCACCATTCTTTACAGTCAGATTAAAAACTTCCTGGACAAATTTCAGGTTATCTATGGTCTAATCTGTCTCAACACTTCTAATAATATGGGGGGAGTGTTTTGGGGAAGGTTTGAGTGGTTTGGGGTGTTTTGTTGTTTGTTTTAATTCTCTACATACACACTTCTAGCTTGAGGTTCGAATGGCTTTGGCACTAGATATTGAACGTGGAGTGGGGAATCCAGTACAGAAAATTGACATCTAGGAAAGGTATCTCTATAGATACTATTCAGCTGCAAAAGAACTAGAAGATAAAACCCTTACTTACCTACTATCTGTCCTCTAACAGTATCATTGTCATTTGGCCCAAGCTTGCACAGATCCAATCTCTGATCTACAGAACAAGGACACAAAGTATAAAGCATACAGTATGTTGCTGCCTTTGAAAGGCACACTGAAGTACCATCAGAACAAAATTCAGACTAGTATAAGACAGTTAAGAATCTGTTACTGAATGTAAAAATCACAATGCTTCTCTACCAGCATGTCACTTTTTTCTTTTTTAGTTATGGATATAGCCAAGCACTACTTTTCCATCACAAACTGTACCAAATTATGTTCAGAAGTAAATGGCACCCATTAGGATAATGAGAAAACAGCATCTTACACATTAATTAACTTTTGAGAAAGTAAACACAAAGTGCTCAAAGTATTATAAAAAACTTACTATATCAAAATTTAATAATTAATTTTGAAGGTCCATTCATTTTTAAACTATGAATTTGGCCTCAAGATAAATCTGCCCTTTTGTTTATCCCTTAAGACTTGCATTTCTGAAGGTAATAAGAAAGATTATTTGAAGGCAATTAGAATCTGTCTTCCTTTGGAATTCCAACACAGTAAGTTCAATGCTGACAATCCACAACCAGACTGTGGCACTGACATTACCACTGTCTGTGGTAAAAGGGCACAGGAGTTGAAAAGCCAATGGTAAATTACATTCTCTATCCTACTTGTGCTATCCTTGGACACAAAACATCATTACAAACTACCAAACCCATTGGAATATACAAGCTTTATAAATAAAACCCCAACAAAAACCCAAATAACTTCACTCTTTGAAAGTTCGTGCATGAAAGTTTGGCCTGAAAGAATCATAGAATGGTTTGGGTTGGAAAGACCTTAAGATCATCTAGTTCCAACCCCCCTGCCACGGGCACGGACACCTCGCACTAAACCATGTCACCCAAGACTCCATCCAACCTGGTCTTGAACACTGCCAGGGATAGAGCTTTCACAGCTTCCTTGGGCAACCCATTCTGGTGCCTCACCACCCTCACAGTAAAGAACTTCTTCCTTATATCTAACCTAAACTTCCCCTGTTTAAGTTTGAAAAGATGACAAAAACTCTAGTCTTTAGCTTACTTACAACCAGTGTCTTTAAGGCGGTTGATTGCGTTTGAAAGGAGTCTCACACAACCCAGAAAACCAGCTCCCTGCTTTTTATGAATTTTCTTGTGATTCCACACGCTGATTGTTATTGAATCCGACTTCCCAATGTATCTGAAAAATGTGGAAAAGCAGAACTGTGAATGGCACTTACTGAACACTTTGAAGATGCTCCAGAAATCACCTTAGGGGAAAAAAGATTATCCACCATGACATTAAATATTTAACACGCACTGTATTGGCAAGAGAGGGTAAGTCATCTTCAGAGAAGATGTACACACTACACTTGAATGAAAGCATGTCTTTATGAAGGAGTTTACTTGAATACAAGCTAATCTAAAATCCTGATTCTGTAAGAAGGCATTCATGTAAAACCAAAGCCTACTTAAATCTGCTTAAAACAGTACCGTGAACAGGCTGTGGGCTGGCCCAGTGACCACATCTCTTCAAGCAGCTACAAACATGCTTAGGTTCATGCCTATGCTCAGCCTAACCACAGAGAACAGCAATGCTCATGGCAGCATGTTTGTGAGCAGCACTAGCAGGCAGAGCAGTTCAAATGCCAGGACAGAAACTATCAGTTCAGCATCCTTGCGCAGCGCTTTATCTGTTGCTGCTTTTCAGGCTACTCTTCCAACCACTAGCAATGCAAGTCACCCTCGTTTAGAGCTCTTCTGAGCACTCAGGGAAAATAGAAGGCAAACCTAGTGACACATCTGCAGTTAACAAATCTTTGGGACGCTAATTTCATATTAAGAAAGCTACAGAAAGGCCTTGTTTCTAACATACACTACATATTAAGAATGTGACCCATAACAACAAGTTCATATAGTATTTTAGGTGTGATGTGCCACATTCCCCTCCTGCCCCTGCTCCCACGTGGGCTGCCTCCTCGCAGCATCACTATGGAAAGGCTTTGCAAAACCTAGATGTGCCTTGCACTGACCTGGGGACACCTGGACACTGCAGGCTATTTTATCTTTGCTTTTTTGTTCGAAGCTTTGCTCTTCAGAAACAGTTGCTGTGTGAGATAGTTTTTGTTTTCCAAACTTCCAGAGGACAATTTCAAAACACCCAAAATAAAGGAGCTATTGACAATACTGAATTATTACAGTTATTTCAAGCTGAGGAAAATGAATTTGTAACTATGGATTAGATCCCAAGAACTGCCCGCGGTTCTCCCTTCCCAGACCACAAATTCTCTCCTTCTACAGTTTACTTCCAAGTGGGTTTTCTTGGTTTTGAAGGAAGACTGACCAAATGCAATCAAGCAACATCTAAAAACATCTTCCCCATTGACTAAGACTTGATTGACTTTAAAACATCTTAATATTTCCATAAAGATAGAAATGATACTGTCAAGGTTGGCAAACCAAACAATTGAACTAACTCTCATAGCTTAAAATCACAGCTGTGATGAGGTCAGTTCTCAATTAACACTTCTCCCCTTTTTCCTGTTCCAAAAAGCAAAACTTTGACAACTTCTTTTTCCCACCTGCAGACAGGGACTGACCCAAGAAGACAGGAAAGCCTAACTGTAGGCACATACCCATGAGCATAGTTTAAAATAACCAGGGCACATTTAAAACAAAACCAAAACCAAACAAACCACAAACATCACCCCCCCCTCCCCCCAAGTTTTGTTATAGTAAACTGATTGCATTATAGATTTTTGGCCTTACAACCTTGACAATGCCAGTTTTGCATAAAGAAACGAAAGATGAAGATGGGTATTCACGTGCACAGTTGCAGTCTACAATGTTTCATGTAATTAAAATAAATTCTTATGAGAACAAGTTAAGTGCACTTAAAAATAAAGACTTATGACCTGTCTTGAATTTTCCAGTTTTCCTTGTTGCTTTAAAAAAGTCAAAGGTATATGGTTAAACACAATTTCATAACAGAACAGTTTGAATAATATGTAGAACAGCTGAATATACAACACAGTTTCCAAGAATTACTGTAACATTTCAGGGTGAGGTTCTCATGGTTAAGATGCAGACAGTGAACCATCCATACCAAACAGGTGAGGATTTCTCTATGACTGCTATAACCTGCTCTGATTTTTGTACCAGAAAACCTGGCTGGTTCACACATTTAAGAGAAATAAGGAAGACAAACTGCATTTTCCAAATAAAAATGTGCCTTTTTTTCCAAAGGAAGAAAAGAAATAGTTCAGTAACTGCTGGTTGGCTTTATAGCAAGATGTTTCATCTGCGTAATTTCAGGCATGAAAATACATGGTTGCATTTCAAGAGTGATGGTAGGACAAGTTGTCATTTCCAATTCATTTGCTGGAGAGTTATATTTGTTTTACATCGTCTGGCAATAAAGTTCCAACATAAAAGCCTGTGCTAGAAATTGTATTTGTTATTAAAAAAGAATGTTCCAAAAAGCAAAGTGAGTTTAGAAAAAAGAAACAAAACAGAAACAACAATCACCTCCCCTCACTTTGATGAATGCTCTAATTCCTCCTCACAATTAAAGTTCTTGGAGCTCTTTCTTTTACTCAACCCTATCAGCTTCATTACTTCAACAGAAATAACAGGAACTGAATTAATGAAGTAGAAACCTGGAAATCCCATTTCCACATATATTCTTTAACTCCCATATACCCTGAATCTGTAACATTAGGGCTTTGAATAAGAACTGTGTGTTTGGGAATCTTAAGAAACATGCCCACTCTTTGCACCTCCACTTCTAAACAAGAATCAAGTACATGGAAACCCCTAAATTTTTAATCAAATTTTAAAACACAGAGACAGACAATTGGTACTTTGTCTAAATCAAATTACCTTTGCCAAGGTGGTATTTCCTTCTGAGCCAATATACCACTCAGGAAGGTTTGGTATCAAGTGACTTTTCACCCCCATGGCATTATACATGCATTACATACAATTTCCCTGAAGAGTCTGGCTTGGTAGAGAATAGCAGAATGAAGAAAGTGGAAAAAAAGAATATTCCTGAAAAAACACACCTCTTCCTGATCTCAAGCCAGATGTACTCCCTCCAGAAAGAGAGAAAAATGCGACATCAAGACGTATGAACTCAGGCTTGGAAGCCAGGAATTCCCTATTTCTAATCCATGCTGTCACACCGACTCTTTTTACGACCTGGGCAAATTACTCTGTTTGTTTCTTCATCTTCCCCTTTCTGAAAGTTTTCTAATATAATGGTCATGTCATGCTTTGAGAGATCAGCTCTTCAGTTTGGGGGAGAAGAGGCTGTGAAGAGACAATGAAAAATATCACCCCAGTTATTTCCTCTTCTCTCTGTCTCTTCACCCTGACATTGCTGTCATCTCTGGTAGCAATTGAAGAGTGTTGGAGCCTTTGGACAGTCAGAAGAGAACCAGCCAGAGGCTGTGGCTTAGACAGGAACACAGCATAGGCACGTGGCACTGATTGGCTGCTCCTTTCTCCTCCCCAATGCTACCCAGCCCAATGCTGAGCTGAGCCTACAAGACACTGTAAAAGCAGCTGCACCAAGCAAACAGCAAGCAAAGCAGGCTTCTACTCCAGGTGTTTCTAACAGACCCACCTAAGAAGTTCAGGAGAGGCTTGTACGTCTGATGTGCTTGAGCTGGAATGGTCAGATCTACAAATATGACCCAGAAATGCTTTCACCCTAAATGCAAAGGGCATCAGCTTCATCAAACTGGCCTAAACAGCCACGTCAAGAAGGCAAAGCTATGCAAGGAGCTGTCTGACAGCTCTTTAAGAGTCTAATCTAGGATGGGATTGTCTAAACCAGCACAAAGCAGAGCTATTGCCTTCCCTCCCTGAGAAAAATCCAGGATCATTAGCAAAACTAGGCAAAGCAGAGCTGGAAGGTTTGGGGAGAAAGGCAATTCTGCCAGGGCAGTACAGGGACTTGAGAACGTGGAGGCGCCAAACAGCACTAGAACCTGCAGTGAGATGCTGGCAAAAGGAGGAGTTACAGAAGTTGGGCGAGATTACATTTCAGAGGTATAACACAGAAGGAGAGCAGTGAGCCCATGCCAGAGTCCGGGGGTTTTTGATTTGAAGGGCACAGAGTAAAGATGGGACCAGGACTAGGTTTTGGTGGAGCTCATGGTACCAGTATCTTTTAAAGATAAACAGACCAAATGACTTGCTATGTCTTGAGAGTGGAGGGTGCTGGGGAGGGCCGGAGCAGGCTTAAGGGCACACGTGAGCCCTGGGAAGGCTGCAGCAGGTCTTGGCTATCAGAACAAAAGGAAGGGGAAAGAAGAGAAAAAGGAGACTTGTTAAGTTTCGGAATGACTGGCTTAGGTAGTGTTTAAATGCTCTAAACACAAGAAAGTCTATAAATGTGTTAAGTCTGGTTATTGAAAGCTTTGAGGAAAGGCCTGAACAATAGGGAAAATACAAACAAGACTGAAAATAAGGAAGGGGAATACATTCAGGACAAGCATGGTATTTTACAGACATTAAACTGCATCCAGACAGCAACTATTTGGCAATTTCTTTCTGGAAAGCCTCCCAGATTCCCACCCCCCCCTTCACACACCCATCTAGGCTGAAGAATCTGAGCAACTAATTCAACTGCTTCCTTTCACACTACGATCTGAACCAAGAACCACGTAAGGCAAAAGCAAAACCTTTTTTTGTTCTTTATAACACTGCAGAAGTCTTTAAAAAGCCTTATCCAACAGACTATCTGTTATGCTGAATCAGGTTAACAAGCCATAAAATTCCTTGGGAATTAGCAACTTAATTCAGACATTATTGCATAGATACATCACAACAGATCCATCTTACTGTGCCATCTGCCTATGTTATCACATGATACATGAGACACTTAATCAGCAGCAGTGTTAACCTGCTGCACAAATGCCAGGCTGGGGGACGTTTTAAGCAGCCCAACCCAAGCAAAGGACAGTTCTACTGCACACAAGCCTGTCAGTTATTTAAAAACTGACAGAAATCTTCATGGCAGGAAAAAACCAAGCAGGATTTTTCTTCTAATAAAATTCTACATAAGTGCACCTTCCCCTGGTTGGTTTCCTACGGTGTGTGGTGGCAGGAGCAGGCACGCTGCCACCGAGACTCCATCTGTCATGCTTGGCGTGCAAAGCATTTCCTGCAACGGTGGAAGTGGCGTAAGGCAGAGACCAGAGTTCCCATGCAGTGGTGTGTTGTTAGGGTAAACATTAGGAACTTCAAACCCCTAGGATTTTCTAGGTTTGATGAGAAGAAAGATTATAATCTACGAGGTTTGCCATCAGGTGCTTAGCAGTAGGATGGATACTACTCCTATTATTTTATTCATCCTTTCCCCCCAGAAAACCTTCATTCATAGAATCACAGAATCATCTGGTTCAGATGAAAAGCTGAGACCTGACACCGGGTATATTATAGTAAAAAGTTACCTTAAGATAAAAGCCAGGCAGTGAGTTGTATCAAAGAGATCTAATCCTTTACTGCTGTTTTAAATAGGAACTGAAGACTAAGTGACTTGATGTTTATCAATGGAAATACATTTCCACAGAGTAAGGAATAACAGGCAAGACAATAAAAAGGGTTAAATTAGTATGAAGAAAATTTTGAGAGGGAAAGGATTATTTTCAAATTACAAGGCCTGACATAATGCCAAATTTTCCTTTGGATTAGAAATGCTGTGCATACTTCTGTCACCAGGGAATTCAACTGCCGGAATCAAGTAAAGTAGTTTTCCCT
>NW_009932419.1:6973-9862 GCF_000696875.1 Nestor notabilis | reverse complement strand
TACAGGATACGTAATTTACATTGAAAATAGTATCCTAACTAAACAAACCCAAGGTTTTTTAAGGATCTTCTTCCCCAAAAATAAAGAAAAAAACCCACCACCCTATAAAAATATTCCACATGGGTCTAAATTCCTTAGGACAACCCAGCAAGAGATGCACCACATCTGTCTGAATAAAATACTCTGCCAGAAACCCCATTTCTATCTCTGCTTTTTATAATATTTTGTGGACTGTTCACTTCTTCTCCTCATCTTCCAACCCAAGGAAAAAAAATAAAGAAGAAAAGGATGAAAGACAGGGAAAGTAAAGCATACATAAGCACAAAGAAACCTATATAAAATCCAAAAAGTTTAATAACTTATGTTATACATGATATTCTATGCTTTTGAAAGAGGAAATATATGACATATACATGTCATACCGATTATATTGCTCTAAAGCACCGAAAGGAGCTCAAGTGATGACAACGTAATAATTTATACTGAGAACATCTTTTGGGACAGAAAATAACAAAGGAGAGAAAAGTGAACAGGAGGTACACAGAAGAGAAGGCATGGCAGCACTGCAACAGACAAAAACAGCACAAAGAGAAGAGCAGTTTGAGGGAAATACAGTTAGTTATTTGCTTAATTTCACAGTATTGTTAACATCAAAATATTACAAGACAGTAATGCTACAGTAGATGTAAAGTGTGCTGCAGACATCACTAGAAAACCACGTGCTTAGATTTTGAGGGAAATAAGGAAGTGGTATTTTGAAACATGTATTTTTCACTCAAACTAATAAACTCTGGGATATTTTCCTAGCTGTAAATAGGACATTATTATGAATATTTGACAGTTTCTGTGTACTTTAGAGGATTTCACTTCAAACCTTTGGTTATCACTGTTACCACCTACAGGTCATAATGCTGATTCCACTTTGGATCAAGTGTATTCTTCACAGTATCTGTAGAATGGCATTGGCCAGATCCGTCCACCACAACCTTAGCAAATGGATCAGGAAGTCCTAAGAAGAGGAAAAGATTAGCAAATGGATCAGGATGCTTTATAGTCTTGTATCACTGCACTATTTTAAAACAAAAATATTTTATTTGAAATTGCCTTTATTCCTAAATGAGAACCATGTTTAATGAATGGGAATAATGTGACATATTAAGCACAGGAAATGGCTAAATGAGCAATTTATTTCACTGATACAGAATAAGTTGTGCAAGTCAAACATGGAGAAGAAAAGATCTCAACACCTTAATCTTCCTAATTTAGGATTAAGTAAATTCTCAGTATACAAAGAATTCAGCAAAAGGCAGAGAAAACAGATTTATGCTCTTCCTGTTTCTAAGATGAATCAAAATCATGGGTTTTGGTTGTTACTGGTACTACAGGAAATCACCTCTAACAATTTATTCTTGCTTTTGAGGTCAACTTTGCTTTCTACTTCATTTTCTGTCAGCTGAGTACCTTGGAAACACAGGACACAGGTTCAACAAAAATTAGTGTGAAGATGGTGACAAACCAGGCAGCTGAGGGAGGGAAAGAAGCAGGACCAGAACAGCCTATAATTAGCTTGACTGCAGCTGCTATTCTAACCAACCCATTAAGTGACACCAAAAGGGCTGGTCCCACCACTAATGCCCCTAAGTCATGCGGTCCTATCCTTTCTTCTTCTCTTCCTAATTCCTCATACGAGAGCCCAGTGAGTCAGCTGAAGGAACGAAGGTGTAGTGAAACATTATTCACACTTTCTGTAGTGCAAGTTTTGTACCAGTTCTGCTTCCTCAGGTGACTCAGAGGGAGTCAGTCAAGCAGCAGAGTGGCTCAAGACAAGTGTCAGACAAAGCATGTGGGGATGAAGGAAAAGCACATGGGGAACGGGAGGAACAAGACCTTGTGATTTGTGCTTCAGTACAGAAGTGCGTCACAAATTCCCAATCTTGAGGGGGTTTTTTTAGGCTTTAATAAGCTGTTAAACACATCAATACAAAAATCCAGATATAAAGGAATTTTTAGAAGTTTCACAAACTACAGTATGAATCTATCATCCCTTCTTTGACTCCTTTTCCGAGTTCAGGTTTGATGTTTTGAATTCTCCCTACTCCCAAGAGGGAGGCAGCAGGCAAGTGATGTGCGTGTGCATGCTTACACAGCCAATAACATTCCTTTCTGCCTCCTTCATCCACCTCTTAGCACTTCTTTCAAAACATTATTAAAATTAATTAAAATATAATGTCAGAGGACGTAAGTGTTATGACATAATAATTAAGATGTACCTCTGTCTGCTGGACAAGAAGTTCTTATATGAAAAACATTTTAATACGTATGTGGCACTAATTGAAAAACATGTAATTTGCTTGAGAGAGCAAATTTGTTTCCCACTCACATCAAAACCAGGGAGAGTGTGTCAGTGTTTTAATTATTATGAATCTGTGACAGTTGTCACCTAAGAAAAAATTAGAAGCCCTGAAATAAAATGATGTGAAAAGTTGAAAGCCCCCAGCCCCTTAATGCATCTATCTTAATACAATGATCATGTGCAAACACCAATACACAGAACCTGCATAATATATATCCCATATATAAAACTTTAACAGCTACTTACGGAAAAAATCCTTTTTCACCAAGTTTTTTGCACACAGTACTGCAAGAAAAACAGAAATACAAGATTAAGTCACTGATTCTCAACTTTAAAAAGTCACTTTACCTGTCTAGCATTCCAGAAAAGCCTGCTCAAAATAAGCGAATTAAACAAATTGTGCTCCCACATCATTTATATTGTCATGTAAAATAATTCCTAGAAGCTGAGCCAGAAGTGTCATCTTTTGGCAGTCCCCCTTTAGGTATATTACAGTACAAGTGATATGGTGGTGCTTGCCTCAGGCAATAGTTTCA
>NW_009932419.1:0-6942 GCF_000696875.1 Nestor notabilis | reverse complement strand
CATCCCCTCTCCCCCCCCCCCCCCCCCAATTCTTTTGCCAACTCCGTGTTCACCAAGCAAGGGAACTGGACCATGTCTAACTACCCCACCATACAGTGACACAAAACATTGTGCTAGTAAAATTAATGGCATTACACAAGTAGGATATTATGTTCAGTTCCGCAGACCAGCAAAAGCTTACTTGACCATAAGAAATAGTGCATTAGGCAGTTTAGGCTTTTCTGTTCCCCTGAGTGGTAACTAAATAAACATTTTTACCTGAAAAACATTTGGGTGGAGTAGACTAACTTCCAATGCCAGGGGTTTCATGGGTCTGAAGATAACATTTTATTTGTAGAAGCTAGTAACTATTTCAGTCTTTTTTGTTTAAAATAAAAAGGGAAGAACATTTGTATTTGTCAACTAAAAATACCAAGGGGAAAACCATCTCATATGAGAATACAGTAAGTAATAAAGAAATAAATCAATAAATAAAAGGTCAAAAGTACAACTCTGCTACAACGATGCCAATGTACACATCCTAGACTTCTCCTCACAAAACACACCACTGTTCAACTACATATGCTTATCTATTATCACAGGTTTAGTAAGTAGGAAATATCAGACTCCCCTGTGAAACATTAAAATATTTACTGATAACACACAAGGATTCTTGCGTATTGAGTGAAGCACAAATTCCCACAGCTAGCTCAAAAAGGAAAAAAGGGGAAGGAGGAAGACGTATCTGGTTGGGATCAATGCTCCAGAAGACTCCTCAGTATATGATCCCCGTGGATATTTTTCCTATGAGGTCGCCAATATTTATTACTACCAGGAAATGCAAAGACAGAAAAGTGCATCCAATAACCGCATCCCACAGACACCAAAACTGCTCATGCTTTCCCCACAGAACATCCTCAAACTGATCCTGTGGTGCTGCTCATTCTCCGGTTTCTTTTACAGTGTCTGCTCAAATAAGAAGCAGAGCAGAGCTTGTCCACGAGCACTCGAATGGAGATTTCCAGGATCAGGGCAGAAAGCACCACCCTGGATCATTCTGCATGCTAGCACAAAGCTACATATTATTCTAGAATCAATGGAATTAACATTTTCCCAATTTTTATGTTCAGAAAGATGTTGATTTTAGTGAAACTGCTTTCCACGGGAATGCAGCACTGTAAAATCTAGTTAAAACTCATGAGTTTTAGTCCTCTCTAAAACAGAAGGGGACACCTATTAATGACTAATAGAGTGCCAATCATCTCAGGTATTTCTGATAACTGGAGTTCAAGCATGTATAGGAAACACTGTCACATCACTGCCTGCTCCACAAGACATTCAAATAAAGTCCTTAGGATGGTGTAATAAAAATCCACAGCTACTGAAGGCTTCCATGTGCCCAGCAATTGAAAGTCTACTCTGTCCATACAATTGATAACGGCTTAAAAAACATTTACAGGAGCAACTAATAGGGCAAACTTTGAAAAATGCTTCTCCAGTTCTTTAAGATTTTATTACACCAAGAATATGCTTAGCCTGAGCTGTCAACACACACCACTCGCCCAAGAACCGAAACAGGTTACAGCTCATCAGCCACCTTTCATCTAGTGGTGAGAAACTTAAAGTAAAATAGATGCTTACATAGATGGCCTCTGTTTTAAAGATCCCCAAAGACATAATTATTTGCACAATTTCACCCATTATAAGAAACTGGAAGTGTCAAGGGAAGCTGAAGGCTTTAAATCCAATAGTTAAGTCAAAATTCACACAGTATGTTTTGAAACTGTATCATGTCCAAAATAAAGAGGTTTGACTAATCTTTTGAGAGACAAATTGCAAGGTTAACTAATTATAAACACTTATTTTCAAAACAGAAAGCAAGCCTGCCAGTGGGATTTAAGCAAAGTCTCATTTTGATAAGACTGGGCACACATACAACAAAGACTAACAACCATTTCCCCAACAATTAGCCATGAGTGAACAAACTAATGTTTTTGGCTCAAGATTTCCCTCCCTAGTAACTACATTTAAGGGAAGTCAGATGTCAGTTCACTCTGGCTTTGTCAGGTTAACAAAACAGGAGAGATGCTGAGAAATCTTCCACTAACAACACCCTCTCTGCCAGGTATTTCTAGGTGAAAAAGTCCCAGGAGCATCAGCTCCATTCTAAAGGAAAGAATCTTGTCCACGCACAGAACTCTAATCCATCTCAGGGCTTTTTTTTGGACAAAACTTTTCCCACTGGTGGGAACAGCACCAGAGTTTATGCTCCACTTTTCTAACAGTTTCAACACTGTATTAAAACCTATTCTGATAACCAACTGATTAATAGTTCCTTGAGAATAAAAACTAAGGAAGTTTGGTTTCCTATGGATTTATGTTTTATGGTTAACTGAAAGCTATAGCTGAGGCTTTTCCCACCGGTAGGGCCTTTAGACAGACACTCTCCCACACAGACTCTCCAGTGGTCTTGCAACACGGGATCTCTCACTGCAGCTTTTTCCTCCCATTTCAGGTCACTGCTAGGGGTCTCCTCTTTATCCAGGCAATGATTCTCAGAGAACTCATGGGACTTAATTATCTTTGAGACCTCTATCCTATGTCAAATTTAAGCTAGAGAGTCAAAAACCAGAAAGAACCATAGCAAGATTTATTTCCCTCGACAAAGCCAAGTAAAAATGTTAATGGTTCTGGACCCAAACCCACATCGTTATCAGATCTATGCAGTTGCACCATTAATAGATCCTCTAGAGGCACAAGGGTACTGACAAAGGTTATTCGTTATTTGCTTTAAAACTTTTTTTAAGCAGAATTATTTTAAACCAAAAAATGTTAAGCTGAACTTGCACGAAAGGTTTTCAGAAACAAGAATACAAACCAGTGCCTCCATGTATCAACATTGGTTTGGAACAAAAAAGGGAGGGGAGGGTGAGCATTGTACCGTAAGTGCATCATCAAAATACATCAATGGCTTCTAGTACAGATACGTAGATTAAGTATTTTTTACCAAGTATCACTGAGTCAGTGGATAGCTATGTTTTGTATTTATTACAGACTTCCTGGGTAGTCTCCACAAAAGAGAACATTCATATTCCAATATGAAAGAACAATATATACGTGCCAAGACAAACATGCACATCACTTTTACATACTATACGTTCATTAAATCTCTTCACCGTGCCTCATGATCTCATTCAAACATATGCTATTCAAGTCAGTCCACAGAAACATGAAAAGAGTATAATATTATAAAGCTTCCTAGTCTCCTTCCTTGACTGCTTTGCTACACATAGTTCTCAACTACTCAAAAATAGGAATTAAGTGAATCAAGTTTGCCAAGTTCCTTTTTCTGATTTACTACCCCAGTGACTGACAAGGAATGTTTACTGAAAAATAATTTAACTGTTGCAAGTGAATGCAAAATATTTAATACCCCCAACTCCTGGAATCTGATTTACGTGTTAGCGATTAAAATTTACATGCAATTAAAGAGAGGCAAGAAATAATCAGCTGAACCCACAAAAAAAGCAAAGGGAGCTGATTATTGAAAATGCGTATTTTATAGGAAGATAAATTTTTCTCTCATTTTCTGAACTTTTCCTACTAGCTTCTTACCTTGGAATCTTTTTTTTTAACAGAAAAATCCAACTTTTTATGACATCAGACTGTCGTCAAGGAAGGTATCCTATGTTACACATTACCACTATTTTATATGAGTGTTAAAGAGTATGTTTAGCTCAGAATAAGAAGTATATCTGTAACACAAGGTCTGCATTCTAATGGGAAGAAGAACATGAAGAACGTGAAATAAAGGAAAGCGCAATTGTAGGAAGCCTGCAATGAAAACAAGTAAAAAGAGATAAAGATGCTGGGGAGGGACTCTTCATTAGGGACTCTAGTGGTAGGACAAGGGGTAATGGCTTTAAACTTGAACAGGGGAAGTCTAGGTTAGATCTAAGGAAGAAGTTCTTCACAGTGAGGGTGGTGAGGCACTGGAATAGGTTGCCCAAGGAAGTTGTGAATGCTCCAACCCTGGAGGTGTTCAAGGCCAGGCTGGACAGAGCCTTGGGCAACATAGTTTAGTGTGTGGTGTTCCTGCTCATGGCAGGGGGGTTGGAACTAGATGATCTTAAGGTCTTTTCCAACCCAAACCATTCTATTCTATTCCACTGTATTCTATTCCATTCTATCTATGAGCTTTTACAGAATCACCACGTCTTAGGTATGTCTGAGAGACTTCAATGATGCTATTCACCTTCAGTTGCTGGGTAACAAACCTAGAGTAAGTGCTGAGGAAAGCAACATTAAAAAAGAAAATGTTATCTAAATTTAAGGAACTTGGACATTTAAAGGTAGTGATCCTGCATTTCCAACCTGTATCAAACTGTTCATTCAATCTGTATCAAACTGTTGATAGCAAATTTGCTCACCACGTTCCTTCACACCTGCAAAACCAGGCATAATGGCTTTAAACTTGAAAGAGGACATTTAGCTTAAATATTAAGAATAAATTCTTCCCTGTGAGGGTGCTGAGGCGCTGGCACAGGGTGCCCAGAGGAGCTGTGACTGCCCCATCCCTGGCAGTGTTCAAGGCCAGTCTGGACATAGGGGCTTGGAGCAACCTGCTCTAGTGGAAGGTGTCCCTGCCCGTGGCAGGGGTTGGAGCTGGATGAGCTTTAAGGTCCCTTCAACCCAAACCATTCTGGGATTCTATGAATGCTACTTTACTTTACAGGTAGGTTTTAGCGTTATGTTACCTGTATGCTTGCACACTCTCATCTGTGTCTCTTGGTTTATGACAAATTACAGGGTTAAAATGTGTTTGTACCCAACAACATGAGGTACAAGTACCTCAGGGCTACAGTTGTAGACAATCACAATAGAAATACATTGGGTTTAAAATGCCTATGATAAAAAATAATACTGCTTAAGCTATCTTCTTAAGTAAAGAATTTTTAAATGTATATATTTGAGAGACATCAATACTATTACTGAAAGATTTGGGAAGACAGATAAGAAAGTAAGTCACAAATGTCCATGGAAGCAAGCATACCATCTAAAGACGCAGAAGGAAACACATAACCAACACAATAGAACTCAGTACGTGACTTAAGAAAACACTCCCCGTTTCATGTCAGACATCCATAAGCAACCACTACCGAGTCACAGAGCCCCGAGTTTATGGGCAGAAAGAGGATTGGGTCCAAAGCTAAGATTATGTTTTCTAATCTTCTAGCTTTTCATGTGTCATCACCATAGAACTAGTTCAGCATTCTGCATCCAACCAACAGTTTTAACATTGTAATTCCTGTTGTTCTTTTCTTTCCCCAAGGGTTTCTCTCCAGAAAGTGCTTGTTCCAGAACATATGTAGCACATGGGATATGGAGGAGAAGGACAGGCTGCCTATCAATTTTTACCACAACAGTTCATTTTGAAGACAAGTCTTTCTTCCCCCTACAGAAACACCATCTTTTAATGAAAGCCATTAGCATTGCTTTTTGTGATCGGATCCCAGTTGTTTGCATGTAACACGCCGTGCAATACAATCACTAAAATAAGTCCCAGCTGTAGAAACACAATGCTATGCTGTTGCTAATGTGTGTTGTACTGATAATGAATGGTCGTCTATGCTTTAATCTGAATAAAGCTCCCAACTGCTCTGCCTCTCCTTGCCAAAAATTCCCCTTCCTCCTCCAGACTGTGGTTGCATTCCAATTACACTGCTGATTGGAATGAGCCTGCTTGGGGGAGGGAGAGGGAGGGAGACAAATGAACCCACACACACGCCCCTCCTTGCCTTTGGATGGCTGCCCCTGGGACCCAGAAATCGTTTGGGGTGTTTGAACCTAGCGCTGATACGATGTACTTTTCTCCACCTTGTATAAAACTCTTCCTAAATTTATTTGGTTGAGAAAAACACGACAGGCAAACAGCACACCATGCACAGGCTCCAGCAGGAGAGCTCAGTACTTCAAACCTTTCTAACAAATTCCTACTGTTTTCTTCCATTGTTGGCACGCTACCGAGAAACGTGTATTTTTCTGCTTGCATTCCCTCCTTGGACTTGCCTAATTCCCACATGGAAAGATATAAAACAGGAGGATCTCAACTATTCATCGAACAAAAAGCTGTAAATAACGCCATACACATTTGCAGATACAGCTGTTGAGGTAATAGCTTCCTCAATCAAGGGTTTGGAAGAAAATTTTTTATCCCAACTACTCACGTTAGATTTTATTTTACAATTAATCTCTCTGAGGATTTTTTTTTTAAGCTTTCACTTCCTTCCAATTTTCATTTCCTCTGAAAGGTGGTTTTTCTGCAGATGAACAAAGTGACAGAACATGACCATAAACTAAGAATTTACTTTCAGTTAATGAAATTTATACATTTTAGAACATTGCCACCGATTACCGTCAAGGAGTGACACACAAAGACAGGTAAATCTAACAAATGTATGTTTTACAGGTGTGCAGGGTTCTGTGTAAGGAAGGTATTGAAACATGAAATGGGGAAGAAAGCAGCAGCATCATTATATACCATAGTCACCGATCAGTGCGAGCTGGAAGGTTTCATATTGCACTGTCCTGGGTTCAGCACCTAACAATAAAGAGGCCTGCAGCTGTTTCTCTCTCAAATCAGGTCTAGCAATCAGATGGATGCGAGGTAGATCAGGAAGCTCAACTGGCTTAACAGAAAATTAACCTGCTGGGGAGATGGATTAGTTTGCCACTGGCTCCAAGAGCTGCGTTGACTTATCCTGCAGTCACACCATCCACAGAGGTAATGCGAAGTGGCAGAAGCACATGGCTGCAAAGGAGGGAGCATGAGCCAGACTCCTGTCCGATGGCAACTTGCAGTTGCACTGGGAAAATGCAGCCCGTACCTGGGAGTCTTTCAGCTCTAAAACCAAAATACATCCCCCAGATATTTATTTTATTAAAAATTATATATATATATAT
>NW_009932418.1:9066-35526 GCF_000696875.1 Nestor notabilis | reverse complement strand
ACAGGGTGCCCAGAGAAGTGGTGAATGCTCCATCCCTGGTGGTGTTCAAGGCCAGGTTGGATGGAGTCTTGGGTGACATTGTTTAGTGCGAGGTGTCCCTGCCCATGGCAGGGGGTTGGAACTAGGTGCTTTTAAGGTCCTTTCCAACCCAAACCATTCTATGACTGGGATTCCCTGTATAAGGGGGCTGATGTGAGTGGCCCCCCGTTTATTTGGGGTGAGGTTCATGTGACTGGATCCCCTGTTATGGGGGGTTTGGGATGAGTAGAGCCTCTGGGGGGGTTCTGGTGTGACTGGGCCCCCTGTTGCTGGAGGGGACTGCTGTGGCTGGGATCCCCTGTATGGGGGGATTGGCATGTGTGGGCCCCCTATTTGGGATGTGAGGGTGCCCCTGGCTCCCCAGGGGCTGTGGGGCAGGGTCTAGGTAGGGTGGAGGGGATGCAGTGCAGGGGTGTGCTCCAGGGTGATGCCCACCCTGCATTGCATCCATAGCACTGCTTATGCTTACCCCATTCCAGGCTGTTGTGGGTTAAAAGCCTTAAATGAAGTTATTTCTTTGGCACTTCTCTGCAGAATGCAGTTCCCAGCATCTCACTGACACCTTTGCTGCACCCTGGGCTGGTTTGCTGCTCTTCTACCTGTTTGTAAACTTCCAGGGTGTTGGAAGATTGCCCTTTCTTTTTCTGCTGGAATTGCTTTGCAGTATGAAGTTATTCCCTTAGGGAATGTGCTTGTTGAAGGAAATAATGGAAACCCCCCTGTTTGGGAATATTAAAGCTGCAGGGTATGAAGACACCTGGATTGTGATGTTGGCAGTTAGTTATCAGCATGGAACTGATTCTTAGGAAGTTGTCTTGCTTGCAGGAGTGAGCACAGCTAGTGCAGTTTGGAGTGTGTTTTGGACTGTGTGTGTCTCAACCATGGGTTAGCTTTCAGAGTGTGAAAAGAAATAGTCAAAGCAAGAATAATAGCCAGCTGAGAAGTTGGAAAAGCACAAGACAGGATCAGGTCTCTGTTTCTAGCTTCTGGAAGTGAAACTGTGCTAGTGCTGGTGGGGGCATCCCTTCTTCCCCACTGCTTTATACTTTGTGTGGACCGTACTGAGGAGCTGTGTGGTTTAATGTGGCTTTAGCCAGCAGGGCTGTGCTGAGTGGGGTTCACTGCTGTACACACCCCTTCTGGTAGAGAGAAGGGGATATCCTTGCTTCTGGTGTGCCCATAGTTCTCTGAGGAATCCTCATGAGCTGTTGTGCACATGCAAAGCAGACCTGCAGATTAATCTGCTGCAGGTGAGGAAACTGGTGTTTGGGCTGGTAAGTCAGACTCCTCCTGGAGAACCTGACATTGTCCCAGCTCTTGGTCTTCCTTCAGATGCATCTTGTGCTGGTTGGTTGCACTGAGACAGGATGTGCGTGGCAAAGAGTGGGTTTGGAGAATCCTCTGTGTTGCCTGTGGACATGGTGGTGCACAAGAACTATGTATGAAAAGGCAGGGAAGAAGCAGGGAGAATACCAGTGCTACAGGGAGAAAACCCAAACAGTCACAACTGAGCACTTTCTTTTAATCTTCTAGTGTGAAAGCCTTGGAGAAGAAAGGGCAGGAGGGATGAGGTAGTGTCACACGGTTGTTTTAACCCTCTGTTAATTAGTCCTGCACTAATTGTGCAGAGTAAAACCTCTTGTGTTGTCATTGCTTTGCAGTTATTGTTCAGTCAGTCTCTGGGGTGGTGCCTTCTTAGTAGCCAGGGTTGAGCAATTAAGTGCTTTCTGCGGCTCTGATTTTGTTTCTTCCTAAGCAGCTGGAGGAGCTCAACGGGGCCGTACAACCAAAGCTGCTTGTCCTGCCTTGAGGAGGCTTTCCCTGCTGCCACCACCCTGCGTGCTGGACCTCACAACCCCCATCAGCTTGCAGAACCATAGGTGCAAGGTAACCTCTTTCTTTTGCGCACTGCAGGTTGTGAAGCATCTGTGGGTGCAGCTGGGTTTGGGCA
Source organism: Nestor notabilis (assembly GCF_000696875.1). Taxonomy (NCBI): domain Eukaryota; kingdom Metazoa; phylum Chordata; class Aves; order Psittaciformes; family Psittacidae; genus Nestor; species Nestor notabilis. Next base: position 33,536 of record NW_009932418.1, on the reverse strand, counting down.
GGGTGGTTGGGAGTGATGGTCTCTTTATCCAGTGCACCCACAGCAGAAGTGTGTGGAACTGTGCTTGGACTGAAATCCCCTTTGATCTTTACTCTCTCCTTTTGATTGTTGTGATGCAGCCAAGATAAAGTGTTTGCTCGATCCTGAAGCAGTAGGGAAAAGGTTTCCCTGCTCGGGTCTGCGCTCCTGCTACCTCCTCTCATCCTTTTCCTGGGGCATAGAGAAAGCCACTTGGCAACTACTTCTGCTGACTGAACTTTGTCCAGTTTCCTGATGTGGGCTCTCCTACCTTTAAAACCACAATTCACAGACCTTGCATAAGTTGCTTTCCCAATGTGATCATTTGATCCGAGTGGTGAGATTATACACACGATTGTTGAGGGTGAGTCACGAGCCCTGCAGTGTCAGGCACACCTCTGCCAAGATTGGGGTTTTATAGTTTGAAATTTCATATATCAGAACAAATAATTACAGGCTGCTCATAACCTCTCACTGCCTCTCCCCAAGAAAACACTCAACTGTGGCTGTGGATCGCTTGTGGAATCCAGAAGGATTGAAAGAGGAGCACTTGGATGCTTTGCTCCCATGGCTTCTCGCGGGCCACAGGTGCAAAGAGTGGCTGAGTTTGACCTATGGTGGCAGATTGTTGTAGTATTCTTGTTTAATCATCAGCCTCTTCTGAGCCTCCAGTTATTCCTCTGCAAGGAATAGAGTTAGTGACTCGTTTTCCTTCCTCGCTGTATGGAGGAGGAGATGGGGAGGTTCAGAGTTGAAGATGGAGCTGGATTTTTCTCCTTGGCAAATCTGGCTCTGGCACTGCATGCAAGCCTGCTGGAAAGGTTTAGTAACCAGCTGAGGGAGTTGGTAGTTCTCTTTGTGGTGCTGGCAGGTAATGCTAGGTCTTGCTGCGTGGTTGCTTGTGAAACACATCCATTGACTTGCTTTCAGGGTCATTGCTAACATCTCTGCATTTTAGCCAACTCCAAGCTTTGGAAGAGTGAACTGATAAAATGCCTGCAAGGATTGTGCAAGCCCTGCTTGTATAACAGGGCTGTGTGCATAACTGCTAGAGGTAAGAGGAGCAGTCTGCCTTACAAAGGGAAAGAAAAAGCCTGTGTTGGGTATCTTCTGTTTGTGTTGGCCATACTGGCAGTGTGGAGTTGAAGAGCTGTGGCTTCTGCAGCTCGGGGTCAGCCTTTCAGCCTGTGACCTTGCTTATTCTCTGCCTGGCTTCTCTGTTCTCCTGTGGCCAGTATCCCTTTCTGGCACAGGGACATCTGCTTTGGGTACAGGATTGATGTTCTGAGGTGTGCTGGTGCACGTGACTGGGTATGATTGCAGAGGGCTGGGGAGCTGTACATCACAAATGTTCAAAGAGGTGAAATGCAGCTCAGGTTGCTTTACCCAGGGCAGGCAGGGAGGTTCCTGGGTGGCTGCACACCCTTCTAATAGGGCAGCCAGATGTGGAGCCTGGGTCTGGGACCAGGAGGGCAACTCTCTTACTGAGTCGCCGTGAGATGTAAGGATTGTGAGTAACACCTCCTTGTACAGCACTGTAGGATTTCAGGCATGTAATGTCTGAAAAGCTCCTGCATCCTCAGTGGAAAACTCTCTTTTAAACACAACACGTCCCATTTTCATACAATCAGTGCTTGGTTTTCTCTAAATAAATCCCCAAAGCATGCTCTTCTGGCTGGAGATCTTTACAGTTCCTTACCTCTGCAAGGTCTATTTAACCGTGTCCTTCTGATGCTCTTCCAGTTCTTAGTTTTACATGAAAACCTCCCAGACTAGAACACTGTTGAGGGTTTTGCTGTCCAAACTCTTCCTGGTGGAAGAGGTCAAAGTCTATGGCTACCAACCCTGAGCTCTCCCCTTCCTGGAGTGGCTGCAGGCAAAGTCACAGCTTGTTACATGAATCCTCAACACATGCAGGCAGGGAGTGAGCAAATGACCTGTCTGGAGGAACTGAGCTTCTACTTGTGGCTGTGTCAGCATTGGGTAAAACTCAAAGAGGCTGCTTTAAAAAATACTATATTCCCCTCTTGATCTTAAACCACCTCCTCAGCAGGACCTGAACCATGCAAAACACATGCCTGAGTGCTCCTGAGGTTCTGCAGCGTGACCTTCTGAGTGGTTGGTTTGACTGGCTGCTGCCCATGGTAGCTGGCAATAGAGTGGCCTAAAACTCCTACAGAGTTGTCCCAACTCCTGGATATTGGTGGTGGTGAGACTCCTGTTCCTCTTTCAAGTGATACCTGAAGCATGGAGCTCTTTGTCCCTCCCTGGCAGCAGAGGCTGGGAACAGTGTTAGTTAGCAGGAGGTTCAGTTTACCTGCTGTTCTCAGGTTTTGGTTGTTTAATCCTGACCACTTGTTTTTCAGTGCTGGCTCGTGTTAATCTGTGTGAAGAAAGGTGTTCAAGTGCCTAAGCTGGTGGGATGACCCGCATCCTTGTTTGAAGGTAGAAAGACAGGCTGTTATCTAGTGAAACGAAGTGTGTTAATTCAGTAATTCTAGGTTGCTTTCTTTTAAGGCAGCTTGGCAAGTTTGAATTCATTTTTGTGAGGGATAATGCCTTGCATCCTTTGGTTTAGTGGACTGGGCTCACTGCCCCACCTTGGTATACCTATAAGGTTGCTTGTTTTTCTTTTCCTTGCTTTTACAGCTGCTCTGCTGTCCTTGAATCAGGCCTGCTGGCCAGGAAAAAGTCCACGTGTGACAGTGAAAGCTCAAATATGCAGTATGTCAAGCTCCAGACTGACTGATGCACGCTCTGCATCTGTCTCCTGCCTAAAATAGAAGTTCTGCTGGTGTCTGAGCTGGTGTGTCAAGGTCTGGTTAGAAGAGACCTTGCCCAGCGAGAGTAGTTCGTTCTGTTTCACAAACACCCCCCCAGCTTTTGTGTTTCTTACCCTTGTGCTCAAGGTGCTGCTCTGTTTGGATTGGGGGTTCCGAGCAAGACTGCTGCTTTCCACCCTTTATTGAGCTGGTTAATGGGAAGCTGTGGGATGTGCTGGGAAAGAAAGTGATAGGGAAGTGGTGGGTGTAGTGAGCCTTCATCTGTAGTGAAAGCCAAGCCTCGATGTTGTAGCACTGGTGAAAGCCAGCCCTGGATCACTGCTTGTTATCACTGTGATGAGGAGAGCTCACCTTTGGCTTGCCTCGTGTGGCCACCCTGTTTCACAGCAAGCACCAGTGTGGGTGACTGAACTGAGGCCGATGGGCTGAGGAAGCCCTGAGGTCTCCCTCCATGCCTGCCCACCCCAGCACAGCCCCTCAGGGGTGAGCCCACCCGAAGCAGGGAGCCTGCATGGACCACACCAAGCTCAGCCACTCGTGTGGCCACATCTTACTGGTGGGGAACGTGATCTCTGTACAGAGAAAAGGCTAATCCAAGGGCTGTTGGAGGCAGTGTTAAACAACCTGGATCTGAGCGTCTGCTTTTGTTTTGGAAAGGGCCACTTTTCTTGCCAGGTCTCCTTTTACTAAAAAGGAAGAGAAAAAAGAGGTAATTTGAGACTTGCCAAGACTTGGCATGGGTTGATGTAAACAGAATTTTTTATTCTAACCAGTTGCATTCATACACAAAGAGGAATGAGAGAAGATCTGGTTTTGCTGCGAGGGTCTCCTGGCCTAACACCACACACTGCCACGCAGGAAAGACTTCACTGCAGTGGATTTGGAAGAGACAGGGCACAGGAACCTGGGCAGAAATGCCATCTCCACCACAGCCCTGCTCTCTTTGCTGCTGCCGCCTCTCCCCATTCCTCATGGTCTTGTGGGGCTCCTCTTCCTGGCACGTGTCAGTAACCTGCCTGTTTTGTATCTTTGGTGGGTGAAAGAAGACAACCCTGTGCTGGTCACAAGACTGCCTAACTCTTTGTAAGCAGGTCTCTTCCTTTTCCTCTGCTGTCACTGCTGTGCAGAGTGCCTGGGGCTCGCTGCAGCTTCCTATGGTGCTGCTGTCCATGTGAGCTCTCAACAAGCTTTGGAGGTGCTGTGACCTGTAAGAGGGCTCAGAAGTGGTTTTCTTTTATCTCCCAAGTGTTTTAGTGAATTTCTATTCACTTCTCACTTTGCCATTGTTTCTAAAGCTCAGGCTGCAGATCAGAGCTGTACAAAGAGGAGTTCCCATTTGCATTGCCTGCTCGTCTCCATCATGTGTCTCCCCTCTGTTCTGAAGATGTTTTAGGGGCTGTGTAGTGATGCCAGTGAAAATACCTGATTGCTGGTTTAAAACTGGGCTTTTCTAAGGCTGCTTCTCCTGTGTTGTGCCATGGTCCCATGCAAGAATTGTCAGCACAAGAGGAAGGGTGATCCCTGGGGCGTGTGGTGGGAAGGGAGGTCTGGTCATGCTCACCACATGCATCTAGGGAATTTGGGTTGGTCCTTCTCAATCAGAAAGGTGTTTCTGGCAGACCTCATGGTCATGCTGACATCCCCAGCCACACAGAGTGCTAGGAACCATGACAGCTATGCTTCCACTTTGCTTGCTCCTGCAATGCATGTGCTGAGTCAGTGGCATGAGGGTCATCGTCATGTGCCTGTGGAGAGCAAGAAGAGTGCCTTGCCAAGTCAGCTCTGCCAGCAGTGCCCCTTCTTCCTTTCCCTGGTGCGTTGTGCAGGATACTGCTGGGAATCCAAACTGGAGAAAGCCTGTCTGAAAGAGCCGCTGGCTTTTTGAGGGTGTGTTGCTGCTGGATGTGGTGCTAACGTGCATGGATTCCCGTTTACAAGGAACTGGGAAGCAGTCCTTTGGTGAGTGTGGTTGCTGGGTGAGTGGAGAAGGACTGGGTGCTCCTCTGCAGCGTGGTGGTATTGCTGTGAGACGCAAGGTGAGCTCGTTGCTGCTGGTGTGGTTTGACTTCACACCAGCTCTGTGGTGTCCCTGTAAGCGTTTAGCTGGGACAGCCTGGACCTTGCTGTGGGCTGGGGACAACTTGGCTGCCAGTGCCCTGCTCAGCTCCCTCTGAATGGTGCCTGGCAGCAGTGCAAGTGCAGGACAGAGGGTGACTAATGGCAGTGTGTGGGTTTGTCACCCAGTGCCTCCTCTGACTGGCTCATCACAGATATTTCCCTGCACATATTGCAAGATAGAGCCTGTGCTCCTGCGTTTATCTGCAGGTGTCCAAAGGGCGCTGGTTCCACTCGGTTTCTGTTGGGAAAACTGTGGCTGTTTGGATAAGCTCAGGAGCAGGGGGCATGGGGCTGCAGCCTCTGTGCTGCCCTGTGCCAGGGCAGTCAGTGTCCATAGGGCACGGTGAGAGTCATGCTTATCTCTGCGTGTGGGGATCCTGCTCAGCTCAACACTGGAGCTTCTTGGTGCTACAGGCTGTGACCAGCTGGAGCCTGGGGATCAGTTATCAGAGGTGGGAGCAGTGAGCAGCGTTGACTGTGCTTGGTCAGCAGTCTTCCTTCTCCTTTCCTCTCATGTGAGCAGGGTTACGAAGGCACAGGGCAGAGGAGAGTCAAGCGCAGAGCTTGGTCATTCACTTTTGGAGCAAGAGTTGCAGTCCTGGTGTGGAATTGGGAAGTTAAATTGTCCTGAGATACGTGAAACTCATCACAGACATCACATACAGAGGCTACTTCAAGCTCACAAAGAACCAACTTCCTGCCCAGGTGGCCAGCTTAGCTTCAGAGCCAATGCTGTTTGGTCAGTATAATGTGACTGGCAGAAAGGGAGCCCTCCCAGACAGGTTTTGTGCTAGCAATGCTGTGCTCCAGCATGCTTTTGGGGGTATCTGCTGCCCCATCTCCTGATGCTGCTGTCAGCTGCGTGCAAGAGAGGGGGAAGAATAGATCTCTTCATGTTGCTGACCACTTGGCTGTTGGGGCACTCCTCATCCTGTCTTGTTTGTTGTCATACTATATTTATATTGTAATGTTGTTAACCCTGAGACCTGACAGCACCTTTAGGCTATATGGAAATGGTGGGGGATTTGAGGATGCCTGGCACTCACAGTGCTTCCAGGCCTTCAAAGATGGGCATGGGAATTAGGAACACATGTTTTTAGTATGAGAAGGGAGTGCTTGTATTTGGCAGCATGGAGGGTCCCTGGTGGTTTGAATGATCGTGAGCTGCTGTATATCAAGCAAATTCACATGTCTAGAAGGTGCATTCAGAGGGAGAAAAGCTGAGCTAAAATACAGCGTGGCTTGATTGTGATCTTTCACAGTGTTGTGACAAGGGGTGATGGGTTCAAACTGAAACAGGGGAAGTTCAGGTTAGATATAAGGAAGAAGTTCTTCCCTATGTGGGTGCTGAGGCACTGGAATGGGTTGCCCAAAGAAGTGGTGAATGCTCCATCCCTGGCAGGATTCAAGGCCAGGTTGGACAGAGCCTTGGGTGACATGGTTTAGTGTGAAGTGTCCCTGCCCATGGCAGCGGGTTGGAACTGGATGAACTTAAGGTCCTTTCCAACCCAAAGCGTTCTATGATTCTATGACTTGTCTGTGTGACACGGAAGTCTCCTACCTCATCAGAGACTGATTGCTTTACACCAGACACTGCATCGGCAGGGGTCCAAGAACTGGAGCCATAACTTAAAAAGGAAACGGAAGTCTGTCTTATCTGGATTGAAGAGTAATAAACACTGGGGATAAAATAACTACCCTTAAAACTGGTGTTGAGGAACTTGAACTTCTGCATCGTACAGTTGTTTCTTTTCTCCTTTAGAAAGCTGATCCGAGTCTATCAGGGGCTGCAGGAGTTCCAGGGTAGCTGTATTCCCAGTAAGAGTCAGGATTCTTTTCACTGGAAGCTAGAAAAGGACGTGTATTTGAATTGCAGTGAGCTTCTGGAATATGATTGTTACAGCCAACTAGATAAGAGTGAGATAAATTGAGGAATAACCTTCCTGTGCTAGGGGAAGTGAGTTCAATAGTTCCTGCATTATGACAGCCCTTTACGAAAGGAGATTTGAGGTGTCATTCCATATCCTTTGCCTTTCTCCTGCTGTATCTAAGCAAACATCTTCCTGAGGGTGGGGATTGCAGGACTCCCAGTACTGTCCAGCTGACAGTAGCTACAGGGGATGATGAAGGGAAAGCAGAAAAAGAAACCCTGTAGCTCAGATATAGAACTTGAATAACTAAATATCCAGGACCAGATGGAGTCCATCATCAAAACTAAAGCAGTTCTTGTGTCTTTGGTTCTATCACTGTTTCCTTTCAGGATTAGAGGTTAGTATATGGCCTTTATGTTATGGAGACTTGTGGATGAAGAGAGAAGGCAAGACTCTGGTCCAGGCACCAGTCCCATAGGCCTGCAGACGTGGTGCTCTTCCCTCCGGCTGTGGGGAGTGAGCCACGGGTGGTCTGGAAGCTGTAGGGTTCCCCTTTGAAGTGCTGGAGAGCTGCAGCGTGGTGAAGGCCAGGAGATAGAGCAGCTTCCTCCCCCTGTCTGTCCACACTGCATTCCTGGGAGCTGCTTTCCTAAGGATGCCTCTTTCCAAGGCATTGCTGCTTGGGAGGGCAGACCCACCTCTGGAGGCTTGTAAAGCAAACCCCCTCCTCGCTGCTGCTTGTCCCCAGAAGCTCTGCTGCTTTGGGCATAGCAGTGAACTTCTGATGGGAGATGTAGCCCTTGCTTTGCTGATGAGCCCAGGAACTCAATTCTCTTACGCTGTGTAAGGGACTTGCTGTGGGGTCAGGCATATGCAGCCTGTACCCCTTCCACCCCGGGCTGGCTGCTGCTCACTAAAGATGTGTCAAGCTTGAAACTCTCTTCCATGTGCAGTTTGCTACAAGGGATGCTGCTGTGCTCTGTGCAAGGAGCCTTTCCTAGGGCTCTGCTGCTGCCAGTGCTGGATTTGGTGCTTGGAAGGGAAGGGGTGTGCAGCTCCTGCCGAAAAGCAGGTTAGTGTGAGCTCCATCAGCCTAGGGTTTTTTCCCCATAGCTTTGGGCAAAGCTTTGGAGTAAGAGGAGAAGAGCTTGCAATTAAAACTCCTGGAGTCTTGCTTGTTGTAATACTATAACCAGGAGTGAAGGCAATAAACCAGCAATATTTTTCCCACTACTGGTGCATTCCCTTGGTGTCAGTTGCTGGACCAGCTCCTTAGTGATTTACTGGAAGTGAATAAGGAGGAGGAGAGAGACCCTGCTGGGAGCTGTGCCTTCTTGGCAATGAGGCTCCAGCTGTGAAGGCTTTAACTAACAACTGTTTAGTCTACAGTTGTACAGAAATAACACCCAGCTCTTGCTTGGCTCGGGGATGCAGCGATGGAAAGCAAGGAGGGAGGACAGGGTGACCTGATGGAGAGGAATGGGCAATTTGCTCATCTGCAGTTGCATCACTCCCATTTTTCTTTTAACCCCCTGCTTAGTGTCATCCCTGGGAAGCGAATGGGAAGCTTTGCAGTAGGGTTTTGATGCCCCTTGTGGTACAGTCACTTGCCAAGTTCTCCACTTCTCGTGAAGTTGAGAACTAGTTGAGTCGCAGAGGTAACCAGGAGCCCACCCATGATCACTGCAGGTGGTTGTGAGCTCCTTTCTCCCTGTGCTCCTCAGGGCTGCCTTCTATAGCTGCTGGCCTGTGGCAGAGTGCTTTGTGTTCTCTGGGGCTGGACACTGCCGGGGTAACAAGAAGGGGTGGTTCTTTGCTGAAGACCTTACCCGCTCTCCCCCATTAGGACTCCCTAAGCATCACCTTCCCTTTTCTCCCCAGCTCCGGAATGCACGATAGCATCACCTTAAACTTCAGTAAGGTTTATTGCTCAGCACAGGCACAGCCTGGAGGTTGCTGCTTCTCTTTCACCCCCCCAGAAAGTTGTGTGGGAGCTGTTCTGCAGCAGGCCCAGCTTTGCTGAAGAGGTTAACTCTACCCTCAGCCATGGGACGTGTCCTTTTTCTCTGGTGATGGAGTCACGCTGAGCTCTGAGTCACTTTCCTGTGTGCAAGTTCAAATGTCCATGGTCTTCTGGGCTGGCTGGATGCCCAAGTACAAGAAGAGAGTCACTTTGCCCTTACAAATCAAGCTTTGAGTTAATTATCTGTTTGCTTGGACACGGTGCGTCCTTGTGCGTCGGGAAGATAATCTTCCCATCTGGATGAGGGTCAGAGGAGTTCAAAGCTTTGGCAGAGCAGTGGGAGGGAGGGAATGATGGGTGGCTCCCCAGGGGAAGGACAGGGGCCATAGGCCTAGTCAAGAGCTTGAGGGCTGGGTGCTCAGGTTTGTGCTGCCACAGGCTGGGTATGGCCACAAGTCACTTCATCTCTGCCTTGGCAAGTAGAAAGGAGTAATTCAAGGAGGTGTAAGTTAAACTGGGGAAGAGAGCGGAGGGGACTGGGAAGCCAGAGGCCCAAAAAGAGGTAGATAGTAAATCCAGTCTGCATGTGGAGGTAGATGGTAAATCAGAGTTGTTCATCGCTCATGTTGTAGTGCTCACAGAAGTTGCTCACAGAAGTACCATGCCGCTGTCCTGCTCTGCAGTTCATAAGCACAGGAGTAAGTCCAGAGCATTGTATCACCCTGTGGAAAAGGAGAAAGCCCCAGATGTGTGGGGTGACTGGAAGAGTGGGGTCTTTCCCCACTCACACCCCATGAGCTCTGTGCTGAGTAAGGGGTTAGTAATGGCTGGCTCTAAGTCCCTACTGAGTTTTGCTGGTGCACTAGTGGGAGCCAGGTTGGGCTCCCTGGCTGCAGTGTGGGGCTGCTGGCCCAGGGAAGGCAGAAGTCACTCCTGGTGGGTCCACATGGATGCACTGGGAAGGGAAGACCTTGGTGGGACAGTGACATAGCTTGGGATGCAGAAAGATCTCACAGTATTGTGGTGCAAAGCCTCTCACCCAAGAGTTGTTGAGCTTCCTCGCACTCCTAGGACTAAATGTACAGTGAAAAAGCATGCTCTGAATGACCCTTCATGCTCTTGTGATCTGTGGTAGTGTGTCACTGGTGTTCATTTGGGTTTCCTTGCTTACAGTGCCTTGACCATCATGGGGGATGCCAGCACGGGACCTAACATCTCCCCTCCTGACAGCACCGCGCAGCAGGACTCTCTCTTCAGCATGACAGACGTGTTCCTCATCTCCCTCATCACCGGGCTGCTCACCTACTGGCTGTTCTTCCGCAAGAAAAAGGAGGAAGTCCCAGAGCTGCCCAAGATACAGACAGTGTAAGTAACAACCCCCAGGCAGCACGGGGTGAATGTAGCTGTCTGGCTTCGTGGTGAGGCCTTGGAGGCTGTGCAGGAGGCTCAGATGGGTTAGAGGAGGTGCCCCAGTGTTTCTGTCCCCACACATTCCTCCTGAGCACTGTTTTCACCTCTCAAGGCAGAAATCCCTGTGGAGGAGCGGTTCTGCCTTACCCCACCGTGTGGCCCAACTCAGTAACGTGCCTTTCCCAAGCAAGGCAAGGCAGAAGAGCTTCTGGCTGTACTTCAAACACTAGAAGATTGCTTTGGCTGTTCTGTGTCTTCCGATAAAAGTCATATTTAGATAAATCTGGAGAAAGGTGGACTTCCTCTTATGCGGATTTCCTATCGGGAATGTTATCTACCCTTAGCTATGAAGAGAAGAAATAGTCTTGGGGAGCTGGGAGATAGTTCCTGGGCATGAGCTGCTTGGCAGCTCTTGTGGAACTTGCTTGGCTCAGATGCCAGGTTACTGGAGCAGCAGGAGACTGCATTTGGATAGAGAGAGAGAGTTCCTGTCTCCTGCAAAGGGCTTAGGGCCAGGAGTGAGCCGTATTGGTGGAGATCTGGGTGCATTTGGTTCCTTGTCTCTGTCACATACCAAACTTAACATCAGTTTTCTGCTGGACTTTTTAGCTCCTTCCTTCTGTTTCCTCCTGGAGCGTTGGTAAGAGCACTAAAAGGTTTGGAACTCACTGCAGCAGAGACTGGAGGAGCTGGCGTTGTGCAGTACCTTTCCCTTCAGCCTCATGGGAGCTGCTTCCTGTGTGGGTGCAGTTTGCCCCAGAGGAAGCCAGCCTCAGCCCAGCTCTGTGCTTTCCAGCATTAGGCCTTTGCAGAAGGTAACCACACAGCAAAGGTCAAGCCTCTGGCTTTATAATGGCAAGGCTGCTCACATGAGGATGTTTGGTGAGAAGCCAAGGCGCGTTTTAGGAGGGGGCTGGTGCTCCTCTTACCCTGTATGTAGGAGATAAATCCAGCACAGCAAGCAGCTGAGGTCTGTTATCTCAGACCTCTATGTCTACCTCAGTGGGTCATGCTGCTTTCAGATTACAGGGCTCATCACCCAGTGCTTGTGTTGTAATTTAGGTCACAATTCGAAAGGAGCAGGTTTGGCCTCATTGTTTCTGCTCTGGTCAGATCATGACCCTCTCTGGCAGCAGAGCCCTCTCCCTGAAGCCAGGTCTGTTGTGAAGTCCCTGGGTAGCAGGAGAAGTAACACACAACTAACTCCCAGGCAGGCTGCACACTCTGGTGTCACAGGAGGATGGAAAGTACCTTTTCTGGCTTGGGAGGGTTTGAAAAGGAAGAAATGTCCCTGGCTGCAGGACCCTGTGCTGGTGGGTGCACACGAGGCTGGTATTCTGTGCCTGCTCAGCCTTACCTTGGGAATTTGTTGTGTTGGATCAGTTGGATACCTTCCCTCTTGAGCCTGCAGGAGAGGGCTGTGTGTATCAGTGCGTGCGGTTGCCTCTGGAGATTGGAATGGCTGTGCTGAGAGCTGAGAAGTGGCTCTATCCATCTGAAATTAGATCCTGACAAGGCACAGTGACTTGGAGAGCTCCTGTGCTCACCGTCCTCAGCCTGTTTCCACCCACCTCCCATCACATGCAGCTCTTCCAGAGGCTGCCGTGACCTTGCAGAGAAGTTGTGCTGCAGAGAAGCTTTCTGACTCCCCCCGTGTGTGTGTTACCATCTGGTCCTGCTGCAGGACCTCTTCTCATGGGCTTCCACCTGAGGCTGCCTGGAGGTTTTGGCTTTGAGCTGACTCACAGGTATTTTGCCTCTTTCCTCCTTGAGGTCCATGCTGCCTTCTCCATCTGCATGGAAGATGCACTCTGCAACTGCTCCTCGCAAGAGCAACTCAAGAGTTGTGGGCAACACCTCTGTCCAAGTGGAGCTGCTGTGGTCGTTGAACCAAGCTGGTCTGAGGGCAGCGTGGACCCATAAGCTGAGGCTGTGGCTGGTGGCACATCCATCCTCTGGAGCAGAGACAGCTACTTCCTGCAGCTTTTGCAGTGTTGTTTTATGGGACACTTCGAACCAGGAGGGAAATAAGTGGGGAAAACAAGCTTGTTCAGCTTTGGGTTTCCTTCCCTCCTGTCATCCTTGAGTCTGGGGTGGAGTCCTTCCTGATGAACAAGCAAATAGGCAAGATGCAGGATAGCACTGTGGTTGGAGCAGGCTGGTCCATGGGCAGGCAGGGAAACAGTTCCAGACCCATGATAACAAAGACCCCTTGGTGTGGCTTTCTCCAATTGGAAAGCCTTAACCTTAAGAGGTGTTGCTTTTCTTCAGCACGTTCTCTGCAGCTCTGCCTTGACTCTTCAAACTGTCCCAGGCTATCTGATGGTGCTGGGTGATGGTTTCTGATGTGTCTCTTTGGCCTCCACCTTCAGCTTCAGCCCTGGAAGGCTGCAGGACAGAAGTGCTGAACAGCAATTCAGACACATCACGTTGGCTGCTGCTTTGATGGGGTTGCTTGCAAGGTGGGGGAGTGCAAGCAGAGCCTCTGACCTGAACACTCAGTGCTCTCCCGGGGTTTTGGGAGCTGCTGCTGAGCAGCGTGTCTTGATCAAGCCACATTATCTCAGCAGGGTCTGCAAAGGAAATACTGCTGCTGCAGCTGCTCTTGATTGTAGAAGAATAGATTCGCGGTCACGATACCCTATTCTGTCTGGCACCTGGGCTGGATTGGCTCTGCATGGCCCAGGAACAGCACTGACCTTGCCCTGACAGTGCCTGTCTGGGTTCAGCCACTGCTCAGGTGCTTGCTGATCTCTTACAGCTCTGCCCAGTGACACAGAGAAGGGGCAGAGTCCAGCACATGTTCCTATGTACGAGGTGTCCTGTACCTGTGCTGTGTAGTACATGTGAGTGGGGCAGGCAGGGATGCTGCTAACTGAGAACTACTCGTGTTGTGGCCATTTTCAGGCTTAATTGAAACCACTGGAGGAGCCTCCCTGCAGCCTGCTCTGCAGATGTCATTAGGGAGAACAGCTCTCGATGGCCACCACGTTCCTCACGGGGGCATTGCTGGGGAATGCACTGCTTTACTTTTATTCTTTGCCTCCTCTGTGTGTTTCTCAATCACAGATTCCTCTCCTTTCTCATGTGCCCGCTCTGGAGTTGTGCGGGCAGGGGGGACACAGGCCATTGGTATGCTGGGTGTCACCCTTCCCTTCTCCCCCTGCCCTTAACATTGTTCGGGGCAGAAACTGGCTTATCTCTGTTCCACAGCTATAGAGCAATCCATTCTCTGGTGCTTGTAGGGCTTCCTGTGGCAGGAATTGCTCCAGCTCCTCAGCCTGATTAGCTCTTTGCACTGCCTGCGTGTGGGTTAGAGACAGACCATCTCTAATTTAATTTAATAGGCTCCTGAAGAGAACAGACTCCTTTGAGCTGCCTCCGCAATGGCACTGCCATAGTTACCCGTTGCGTTGCTCACGCAGTGTCTGGAATCACTTCATTCAGCCACAGCGTCGCCTTTCCTTTCTTTTAAAACCAGAATATATCTAAAAGCAGCTGTGATATAAACAGTTTCCAAGGGAACGAGGCAGGGGGAGGGTTTTGTGTCCCGTCCCCCTGCTCCGTGCGGATGGGAGAGGGACGTGTGCTGCGGAGCATCCTGGGAGGTTTCATTCTCCACTCCTAATTCCTTTCTGCCACTGCTGCCAGATGTTGGAGTTTCTCAGGGCTGTGTGGATCCACTCGGTAACTTCCAGAGCCCCACCACGAGGATCTGAGCGGACGGGACCACTCCTGCTATGACCCATGCCGGGACCTTTTGTGCCGGCTCTCTTCTCCTTAACAAAAGGCTGACACTTGGCTTTAGTGCCCAGGAGGAGCAGAATGGGGAGGCCTGTGCGTGTGTTGCTCCAGAGCTAAGTTAGATCCGTCCCCCCACACCTCCCCTGACACGGCTGCCCTGCGACTCTTTGTCTGCGTCTTCCCTGCCCCGGCCATGGGCTGCGTGTACTCGGCCCCACGAGAAGAGGCTGCTGTGGTGAGGTGAGTTACTGCCCCATGGGCAGGTGGGATCATTCCGGCTCGGAGGGTCGCTCTTCCCACCCCAAAGCTGGGAGGAGTGGGGTGCTGCTCCCTCCAGGGGCAAGAGGAGAAGGAAGGAGAGAGGCTCTGCTAGCCCCTGCTGTTGGTGCTCGGTTTCTGTGTGATGCCCAGGCTGTGTTCTCACTTCTGGATGTCCGTGTGTTTTCAGGAGGAAAGCCACGGGCATGGGAGCTCTCTGAAGGAGAGGTGTTCAGCTGAGACAGACTTTCATGTTGTTGCTAAGCTGTTGGGAACTTCCATCCCTCCTTTCTTTCTCCTGCAGTCAGTGTCAGCCAGCCCTGTGCTGTGGGCTCTCACCAAGGGTGGGCAACCTGTACAAGCTAAAGACTCGATCTGACAATGGAGTTAATCCCCTTTCCTCCACCCTTCACTTCTTTTAACTCTCTCAGTCGCTACCCTGAGCTATCTAAGCTGTCAGAGCAGTCGTTGCTGAAAACACAGTTGAGTTTTCCTGTCTGAGTGTCATTTGTGCCTTTGGCATCGGTGTGTTTCTGCAGCTCAGATTTTCAAGCCACCCTGATGAAGCAATTCTAGGGGCTTGTGTAGCCTTTTACAAAAGCCAGACTCGTTGTTTCTTCTGTGTCTGAGCCACAGACTGTTCCACACCACAACACTTCAGTGCAGGGTTGCTCCTTTGAGAACGGACCAGCTCTGTGTGCTGCACCCTTTTCTCCTCCAAAGGGAGCGTGCTGAAAGGATTGAATACTTCTTCTTTCCCCTCCTTTAAAAGCATGTTGTTTAGCAGTTGTCCCAACAGTGGTTTTAATTGGATCCCGTTTGCAGAGGGCAGTAAACCAAAGTTGTTCACTGCGGAGCCAAAAGGGAAGTGAGAACTGAGTCTTGTGAGCGGGCTGGGGGGCAGCTCTGCCAAACCCTCATCCCAGTGGTAGCACTGACAGTGTTGGGGCTGCTCTCAAGATGCTTGTGATATCCCTGTTCCCAACAGGGGATAAATGACAGTGTGGGGAGACTGTTAACTTCAGAGAGAGCAAAGTGGAGGGTGCAAAGCAGTGCTCTCCTGGGAGCACGTCTGCCTTGGATAATTTTTTGGGTAGGTCTGCTCATCTTCCATGCATGTTGTATGAGACTTTTGGTGCTTGGAGCTGTCATGGCCTGGTTATGGAGCTCCTGGATCCCTTTGGGTGAAAGGGGGTGCTTGAAGGTACTCTTCACAGTGTCACCCACCCTGCTGCTCTGCCCGTGTGCTCTGCAAATGTCTCTGCACATCCACAGCGCTCCCTCCCTCTGGGCTGCAGAGTTTAGGAAGCTGTTAGTGAGCTCTGCACATTCTCACATGAGCTTGAGCCAAACCCATTTGTTTTTTGCCTGGAGGCTTCTCTCTTCCCACAGGAGACCCAGCCTTGCATTCTTCCATTGTGAAAGAGAAACGGGAACTGGTCCCACGTTCCTCCTATCCCTGCTGGAGCTTCAGTAGCGGGGGAAAGACAGCAAGTGAGCTCCTGGCACTTGTCCTCCTGCCTTGAAAAGACCCCAGTACCTAATCTGACTGTAGCTAGAGCCACGTCTGCCTGTGAAGCTCCCTGGAGCTGGGTTGCTTTCACCCCATGGCTCTGAAAACCCATGGGTGTGCTGAGGGTAGCAAAGCTCTCCTGGCTCCCTACCTAACGGAGCAGCCATAGCAGTGTGCATCTCTGCCTCGCTGTTTCTGATGCTGCTGTGGGTTGTCCTTCCAAGCTGGAGAAAGCTGCCTCCATGCAATAAAGCAAACACTTTGTGCTGGAGATCCATGCTGGGAATGGAAACCCCGGCGTGGGAACAAGCCCTACAGGACCTCAGCAGACAGTGGTTCCCTTGCTGGAGGCTCTGTGGGTCTGATGAGCTGTGTCCGTTGCTCCACAGGGCTCTCCAGCTCTGGGACTTGTGTCTGGCGTGTGGTTTTGAGGTGGGAACAGCTGGATTTTAGCCCTGCCTGACTTCAAGCTTGGGGAATCTGCCCTGGGAGGTATGGCTCAGGACTGAGCTGCTGTGGTGAGGGAAGCAGGGAGCTCTCCATTCCCTTCTCTCCCACTGTGCCTTCCCCCCTGAGATTTGTTTGGAGACCTGCTCATGCATCGTAGCTCTGTGAGGTCCTTGTAACCTGCTCAGCTGTGAAACCTCTGAGCAGCTGATAGAGGAAAGGTTTCCTGACACCCAGGGCTGAGGCTTTGCCTGTGGGAGGATTTACTGATGGAGGTAGGGCAGGGGCCCAGCTTCCCCCTCTGCTCTCAGACCCTGCTCCATGGTTGTGTGTGAAGAAGCTCCACAGCTGAGTGATGGACGTTCCTGGGTACACGACAGTGGTCAGTGGGCACTCTTACCCCCTTTGGGCAGTTGCCCTGAGATTCTGGGGCCACTTCAATTGCTTGTTCCTGACCTTAAAGAGTGAACACGTTCATCTGAGAGGATGTTCCTTCTGTCTTCCAGAGCAGCTCCAGTGAGAGACAGCAGCTTCGTTGAGAAGATGAAGAAGACGGTAAGCTGCTTGCTCTGGCTACATAGGGTGCTGGGAAGGCAAGGGAGCTCGTGTCCTTCCTGGTGTGCTCTGGAGGCTGCCTGGCTGTCAGCAGAGGGGACTGGTTTGGATGCAGACACATGCATCCAGAATTGAAGCGAAGTTTTGGTGCAAAAAGAGAGTAACATGAGATCAAAGTCAGGAGGGAAATGGCAGAGACTTTAAAGTCATTGCTTGGCAGTTGTTCATGTGCGTGGTTGGTTCCCAAACTGGCTCACTCTGGAATGGGAGTTGTACACAGAACTGGCAGCTTTTGGCTGCGCTGGACTGGACACAAGAGGAAGCAGAGGAAGAAGCAAGGGCTGGATATATTTCCTGTTTCACTTCAAAGTAGCTGGCCTGTGGTAGAGCAGGAGCTCCGGTGCTCAGGCACTTTGCCAGAGCCTGCTTTCTCATCCAGGGAGTTCCCTGTGACAGGAGTCACGCTACAGCCTTGAGGCTGAGGGTGAATCTTGAGGGTTTATTCTTTACTTTGGCTTTTAGTCTAATCTGAGTCGCCTCTCTGAGATTGACAAGAGTCATGTTCTTAATGACACTTGTAGTTTCGTGCCACAAACCCAGCGTGGAGTCCTGCACAAGGGCAGGCTCCTGGTTGCCTTTAGGTTGCAGTCCAGGGCTCCTGATCCTAGGTGTTTCCTTTGCCTCTAAGGTGTGTCCATCCATGCATTTGCTAAATGAATAATCACCATTTAACAGGGATTTCTCCTTCTCTCCAGGGGCGGAACATAGTGGTTTTCTATGGTTCCCAGACGGGTACAGCAGAGGAGTTTGCCAATCGTCTCTCCAAAGATGCTCATCGCTACGGCCTCCGGGGCATGGCAGCAGATCCAGAGGAGTATGACTTGGTAATTGAACCATGAACAGCCTCAGCATAGACAACATCCTTTTAGTGTCCCCTAAAAACCCAGAAGGAGCCCGACCAAGGGACAGCTGCCCTTTTAGTGGTGTCATTTAGGGAAGAAAAGGTCAGCCTGAGGCATGCAGAGGTGGGCTTGGATTTGGACTGGATGCTGCAACATGTCTGAAAGAAGAAGGTAACCTGAAGTGTTTGGGAGTTGAGTCAGCCACTGGCAGCATGAAACCTGCTCTGTATTCCTTCTGTAGTTAGCACTGATCCCCATACTGTTGCAGTCTTGGACAGAGGCATTGGCATCGTGGTGTTCTCCAGGGTGAACGACGATCTTGGTTGTGAACAACTCCTTAAAGCTTTGTGTGGAAAATACCTTGGTGTTTTTCTGTTAGGGTAGAAGCATTGGCTTGCAGTCAGTGAGGGTGCTTACCTTTATTTCCCCTGCCACTTTGGGTGGCTTCAGCCTTTCCTAACCCCATTTGTAAGCAGCTGTTTGTCATTGCATGGTGCTGTTCTGCACACCAGGGCTGTACAGTAGGAACAGGCTTGCCCAACAGCCACACTGCAGGATCCTTGAGGGTTTATTCTTTCCTCTGGTTGTAGTCGGACCTGAGTCGCCTCTCTGAGATCGACAAGTCTTTAGCTGTGTTCTGCATGGCCACGTATGGGGAGGGGGACCCCACAGACAATGCCCAGGACTTCTACGACTGGCTGCAGGAGGCTGATGCTGACTTGTCCGGTCTCCGGTTTGCAGTAAGTGGCTCCATTCCAGTTTATGTTGCATTTGGGTAACAAAGAAACCCTCCACTGTGCCTGCACATATGGCTTGGCTAAAGGCACAACATGATGTCTATGCCTGTGTCAGATGCAGTCCCTGTTCATGGACACTTGCAAACACATATCTGGGGGCTTTAAATGCAGATATCAGAGTACTCTCTGCACTCCCTAAATCACAAGGGTTTGCTGGTAATGTCTTGCCACAAACAGGCAGCAGGCCTTGAATACACGGTCTTTAAATGAGTTACAGGCTGCTGCTGCTGTTCAGAAGCTGATTGAGCAGTCCTGGGCCAGATCCTCCCACAAATTAAGTCACTTGGTGGAGTGTGTAGCTCTTGTCCCATGCTGAATAATTGGCTGAGTTGCAGCCACCTCACCTAAACCCCAGCCAAATTCCTTAGGCAGCACAATAAGTGCAAGTGAGGAGAATATCCACTGCTGGAGGTATTAAGCTGCTCTGTATAAAGCGGTGAGCAAGCATTTCCTGGGCTCTTTGTGGGAGGCAAGGGACAGCAATTGGTCTCCAGGCAGTCCAGGTTCTTACTGGTCCCTTGAGGAGATGGTGCAGGCAGCTTTTATATGTGCATCCTCTTGACATGCCTGAGGTGGTGGTGCCTACTGACCACTCTCCAGTGGCAGATTGTTCCTCAAGGTCCACAAAGAGCTGATGGGGAGCTGGGAGAGGTCTTGCTGTCTGTCTTCAACATCCTTTGCTGGGTGATACTGCTCAGATGGGATGGGAAAAGTCCAGCCTCTGCTTCTCCATGCTCACCAGTGTTCCCTTCCAGGTCTTTGGGCTGGGGAACAAGACTTATGAGCACTTCAATGCGATGGGGAAGTATGTGGATAAGAGACTGGAAGAGCTTGGAGCCCAACGTATCTTCGAACTTGGGCTGGGAGATGATGATGGCAAGTGAGTAGCTTGTCTTGGAATGCTAAAGCATCTTGGAAGGAACCTTAGCAGGGAGTTAGCTCTACTGCTAAGACAGCAATAAGCTCCATAAGGATAGCTGTGGGAGCTGACGTGCCTCTGAGTTTGTGTCTGCTCTCACCCACAATCAGATCCCTGTACACTTAGAGTATCCCGGGGGATCCTGTGTCTGGAAAATCCCACATCACATGAAATGACCATAGTTGCATACCTGAGCAGGCTTTGCAGTCTGCTTTGCGCTGCTGCAGCTCTGTTGCTAACCCAGCCTGCGTGGATAAACTCATCCATGCCTGTGGAGGAGGCAGACTATTTCCTTGTGGACTGTTGGTTTTATGGTGAAAGGCAGCAACTTTCCACCCTGGACAATGTTTTTTTTCTCTGTGTGTACCCTGTGGGTAGCAGCTTAACCTGGGAAATCACATCATCCTGTGGCCTCACCTCCAAGGGCAGCAAGATCTGGTGGAGGGATGTGCTGTGTGTGAGAGGCTCAGCATAGAGAAATAAGCATTGCCTTGGTGGAACCTGCCTCTAGGAGGGTGACCTGGTGCCAGCAGTGGGCAAGGGGGAGTTAAAGACTGAACCTGGATCACAAAGCCTTCCTTGGTACAGTAGGTGAAGGGAGGGGTGGCTGGTATAGCAACAGTTCCCTCCCACCCGAGTTACCTGAGGGTGTTCTCCTGGTGATCTGTGGGCACGGGGAGGTACCAGACTGCCTGGGTCCAGGGACAAATGCCTTTTCCCATGGTGAAGGGAAGAAATCCAGGTTATTGAATCATTCTTTTGCCCTGGCTAGCCTGGAAGAAGACTTCATCACCTGGAGAGAGCAGTTCTGGCCAGCGGTGTGCGAGCACTTTGGCGTGGAGGCTACGGGAGAAGAGTCCAGGTGGGTATGGGAGCAGATTCTTCTGAGTGCCAGAGAGATTGGCCACCTCTGACTGTGGCTGTGCCACCAGCCCTGAGCTGCTGTTCCCTCTCCAGACTTGAGAGGGCACTTGTGAAGTGGGGCAGTGAGTGGGGCTGTTTGGAGCGAGTGTGAGTGTGAACCCAGCTCTGGATTTCAGGTCTGAATGGGGCCGTGATGGGTTTGGTTCCTTTGTGGATGGCTTTGCTGGGTTGTGGTACTCCCAGGGCAGCCGAGTTTCCTCTTGGTTTGGGCTTTCTGCACAGTCTGCCTGATCCCTTAGGTCTGGAGGGGGGCAAAGGGGTGGAAGTTGCGTTTGGTTTTGAACTGCAGCAAATCCAGTGGAGCAGTTGCTGGTTCCAGCTGTACCTTGTGATTTCCAGCTTGACTTTCTTCTCTTGCCCCCTTCCTCCTCCAGCATCCGGCAGTATGAGCTGGTGGTGCACACTGATGTGAACATGAACAAGGTCTACACTGGGGAGATGGGTCGTCTCAAGAGCTATGAAAACCAGAAGCCGTAAGTGCCAACCCACCCAGGGCAGGGTGTATATGGGGCAGGATCAACTGATGGATCCTTGATGTTCCAGGGTCATTTCTGCAATGCAGCCATGGGGCAGGTCTCTGCCCAAGAGAAAGGGGCTCATATCTTCACTGGGACTCTCAGGTTCCCCAGTTCTGAACCATAAGTTGTGGGAAGATGGTTGTGTTCACGTGTGCTGTTTGGGTGGTACAAATGACCATCTGGGGTCACTCAGAGCCTTTCCTCACCTGGGGTAGCTAATGCACGATGGGTGCTTGCCCTGTTGCTGTGGGGAGATGAGCTGTATAAATTAATGCCAACCTGAAGTATTTCTTTGAGATGTGAGAGTCCCTCAAGACCCACTTTTGTCTTGTGTTTTTAATGGGCTGCTGAGCTGTGCTGAGAAGAAAAGTGATCTGTTTCTGTGCTGTTGTGGGTAACAGCAGGAGCATGGTTCTGTGCTTTGGAACACGAACCAGGACAGCCCTTGTGCTGGGAGCCTGCTCTGGGGGCAGAGGGCACGTGTCTGGATGCAGCCAGCACTGGGAGCCTGCAGGAGGGTGACTCAGGGGGTGCTTGTCTTCCCTTCCAGGCCGTTTGATGCCAAGAACCCCTTCCTGGCCCAGGTGACGGAGAACCGCAAGCTGAACGAGGGTGGAGAGCGGCACCTCATGCACCTGGAGCTGGACATCTCCAATTCCAAAATCAGGTAGTTTCCCATGGGAGACTGTTCCTCTGTGTTGGCAGGAGCAGTCCGCATCAGGAGCAAGGAACAAGGATGTGGCGCTGGCCTCATGCAGTGCTTCAGGAGGGGACCTTGTGGTCATAATGACTTAATGCTGCCCCTCTGGGCTTCTGTACCACCTATCGGGTACCCCACATGCTCCCAGCTCTTGCACTGCAGAGGTTGTGAGCTGCTTTGCTCCTTGCCTGTCAAGGAGTTGGCCTGTGCTTGCTGCAAGTCTGACCTTGCTGAAATCTGTAGCAAAACTGCTGTTATCTTGGAGGTCCCTTGTAAAAGCCCTGGTTCTTAAAATCATTATTCCACAACGGTCCTTTCTGCTGTTGCTGGTGGCTCATTGGGATCCCTGGTTGTGGAGGCATTGTGTAGCAGCTCAGATCTTGGTGTTGTCCTCCTGCCCCTTGTACCAACACGCTTATCTTCGAGCTGAGCAGGTTGGGGTGGATGGGAAGCAGAGTTTCATCTGCTCTCCTCCTGCTCTCCTGCCAGGTATGAATCCGGGGACCATGTGGCTGTGTACCCAGCCAACGACTCCTCTCTGGTGAATCAGATTGGTGAGATCCTGGGCACGAATCTGGACACGATCATGTCCCTGAACAATTTGGATGGTGAGTATGGATCACCCTGAATGGCCTCAGGTCACCTGCAAGTCCCATAAGGAACCTCCAGACAAACAGAGATGTCCCGTTGCCACTCGGAATGCCATGGCATTTTAACAGTGGCACAGAGCCTGCTTGCTGAGAGCCAGCTGAAGTGGGTCAGTTGTGAAATGCACTTGTGTGCCATTCAACAACACATTATGCAACATCACACTCCTAATTACAGAGCATCAGCCCACCAGAGCATCCCTCTGCCGCAGCAGCCCCGGAGCTCGACAGGGGCCTTAGTGTCTGAGACGCTGTTATTCAGCCCTTGGAGGAGGCACAGGCTCGGGGACTGAGCTGCCAGCAGGGAGCACTTGTGCTGATACAAAGAGCTCTTCTTGGGCTGTGCTCCCAGCAGAGCTGGCCTCTGGCAGGAGGGAGATGGCAGCTGCTGCTCCTGAACCAGCGCAGCCTGACCTGGGGCATCAGATGCGGCCACCCGAGAAGCCTAAGAGAGCTCCTGGGTTCAAGAGAGGTTTTAATGCAGTGCCAGGGCGTGTGGCCCCCTGTGCATATTGTCTGGCCTCACACTGTCATTCCTGTCCCTTCTGGACCTCTTGATTTGTGGAACTGGATAGCTCCAGTCTTGTCTGCTGGTGCTTACCTTTCCCAAGGGGGCTCCGAGCACAACTGTCCGTGGCCAGAGGAGACTGAGAACACTTTGGAGGCCAGATCTGAATGAGACATAAATGTGTGAGGCCAAATTAGCTGTGGAGAGCAGGCACCCTGCTTGGTCTGGAGTGTATTGGGTGCTTCGGTGTATGGGTATCTCGGGGCAGAGAGCCCCACTTGGTGGAGCACAGAGTATATTGTCTGGCTGATAAGCTGCCAGGCAGCATCTGTGGAACACAAAGCGGGCTACTGGGAGATGGAGCTGCCCAGTGCTGGAGCTGCTTTAGTGTGGGAGCAGGGCTTTGGCCAACAGGCTGATTGAGCCCCAGAGCTGCTCTCTCCTCCCTGAAGCTTGTCCCCTGCTCTATCTCCAGCTCTCATCCACTGTATGTATCTGCTGCCATGAAATCTGGCATAACAGATGCTGACTTCAGTTCCTTTTTCTCTGCCTCCTCTCCAGAGGAATCCAATAAGAAGCATCCCTTCCCCTGCCCCACGTCCTACCGCACAGCCCTCACGTACTACCTGGACATCACCAACCCGCCCCGCACCAACGTGCTCTATGAGCTGGCCCAGTACGCCTCGGACCCCAGCGAGCAGGAGCGCCTCCGCAAGATGGCATCATCTGCTCCCGAGGGCAAGGTGGGACCTGTGGCCTTCCCACCATGGCTGCTGGGCTCAGCTGGGTGCTGGGGTGTCCCCAGAAGGGATGCGGAGGGCTGAGGGTTCGCTGCTCTCTGTAGGGCAGTTGTAATGCACGCATGCTCCTCGCCCGCAGGCTCTCTACCTCAGCTGGGTGGTGGAAGCCCGGAGGAACATCCTGGCCATCCTGCAGGACATGCCCTCGCTGTGCCCCCCCATTGACCACTTGTGTGAGCTCCTGCCCCGCCTGCAAGCCCGCTACTACTCCATCGCCTCCTCCTCCAAGGTGAGTGCGCTGCCAGCAGGGGCTGCGGCTGCCGAGGGACCCCTTCAGTGAATAGCTGTCCCAGCGCTGATGTTGGGTTGAACTCCTCATCCCTGAGCACAAGGCACTGAGCTGGAAGGCTGCCCCTGCCTGGCACTGACACCCCTTCCCTGCAGGTCCACCCCAACTCCATCCACATCTGTGCCGTGACGGTGGAGTACGAGACCAAGACGGGACGTGTGAACAAAGGGGTGGCCACGAGCTGGCTCAGGGGCAAGGTGCCCGCCGAGGACGGGAGCAGCTCCCTGGTGCCCATGTACGTGAGGAAGTCACAGTTCCGCCTCCCCTTCAAACCCAGCACACCCATCATCATGATCGGGCCAGGCACTGGCATCGCCCCCTTCATGGGCTTCATTCAGGAGCGGGCCTGGCTCAAGCAGCAAGGTGGGTGCCCGCAGGGACCAGGGCTGCTGCAGGAGGGGGCTTTGTGGCATCAGTTGGTGCCTCCAAGGTGCAGCTCGTGCTGGTCGTATCACCCATGGGTGTAGCCAAGAGTGGGGTGAACAGCAGCGGAGTGGATTTTGCTCAGCATGAGGATGCTTTGTGCTCCTCTTGGCCACAGAGGAGGTTTGGGGGGCAGATAGACCCGAGTTCTCTGGCCTCTGCCACCACGTCTCTGAATAGCCACAGTCATCACTTAGGCTCATT
Organism: Nestor notabilis; assembly: GCF_000696875.1. Taxonomy (NCBI): domain Eukaryota; kingdom Metazoa; phylum Chordata; class Aves; order Psittaciformes; family Psittacidae; genus Nestor; species Nestor notabilis. The sequence goes on along the minus strand of NW_009932418.1, from coordinate 9,225 downwards.
TCTATGGTTGCTTCTGGGAATTGGTCTCGAGCTTCCCCTCAGGAGCAGAAGCAGTCAGAGGATCATAGAATGATTTGTGTTGAAGGGACCTTAAAGCTCCTCCAGTTCCAACCCCCTGCCCCGGGCAGGGACACCTTCCACTAGAGCAGGTTGCTCCAA
>NW_009932418.1:8683-8886 GCF_000696875.1 Nestor notabilis | reverse complement strand
CCAGGTTTCTTGGAGCCCCTTTAGGCACTGGAGCTGCTCTGAGGTCTCCCTGGAGCATCGTGCAGCTCTGCCTCTCCCCGGGTTGGCAGGATGAGGCAAAGGGGGGAGGACAGGGCTGCCGGGTGCAGCTGATGTGTCTCTGCAGGCAAGGAGGTGGGTGAGCCGGTGCTGTACTATTGCTGCCGCCGCCGACGCGAGGGAGA
>NW_009932418.1:7848-8670 GCF_000696875.1 Nestor notabilis | reverse complement strand
CCGCCGCGAGCGCGAGGACTACCTGTACCGCGAGGAGCTGGCCCGCTTCCAGCGGGATGGAGTGCTCAGCCAGCTCCACGTCGCCTTCTCCAGGGACCAGGCTGAGAAGGTACCACACTGCTCCCCTGCCCGCTTGCTTGTGCTGCCCACCATCCGCAGGGCAAGGCCCCGAGGGCTGGAGCTCTCCCCTTGCATAGGTGCACCCAGCACCTCCACTGTCTTGTGCAGCCACGTCCATGGGTTTGGCTTCCCCACCTCCCCATGGGCTGTGACGTGGGGGCTCTGCTCCCCTTGCCTCACTCCTGCCTTGTTTCCTGCAAGGTTTATGTTCAGCACTTACTGAAGAAGAACAAGGAGAACATCTGGAAGCTGATTCATGAGGGGAACGCTCATATCTACGTGTGTGGGTAGGTCCGGTGGCAGGGAGGGGGCGTGGGGAAAACATTCCTGTTCTCAGGAAGATGAGTGTGACTCGGTGTTACCAGGGTTACACTGTCCTTGTGCCAGGGGAGGGCGATGGGTGGGTGAACTGTCCCTGCTTGGGTGTCACGAGGTGACAGGGGCTCTGATGCCTCCCTGATGGTCCCCTTGCTTCCAGCGATGCTCGCAACATGGCCCGGGACGTGCAGAACACCTTCTACGAGATCGTGGCTGAGTTTGGGAACATGAGCCAGCCCCAGGCCATGGACTATGTAAAGAAACTGATGACAAAGGGCCGGTATTCCTTGGATGTGTGGAGCTAAGAGCGGAACCCATGGGAGGTGCGAAGTGCCTGCTCACCCGCTGCTGCTGTGGGTGAGGGTGTCCCCAGCACACAGCTAC
>NW_009932418.1:7316-7759 GCF_000696875.1 Nestor notabilis | reverse complement strand
GTCCCGCCCGCCACGGTGCTGTTGGTACCCAGGGAGTACCTCATGGCACCAGCACGGAGGTAGGGATGTGGCTGATGAGGGGCAGAGGGGAAGGATGGTGCTGGGGGGGAGCTCTGGGGTCCTTCCCTGAACATGAGGTGCTGCCTTATCCAGTGTGGAGCAGCCAGCACTGCCCTGTGGTGGGGGGTTGGTGTGAGGGCATGGCACGGGCCCCCCACAGGGACCCTGCTCCTTTCCCCACTGCGCACCTTTGCTCCAGCAGGGAGGGGATGGCTCCTCTCCTCTCTGGTCTGGGGGGTCTCAGCCCTGTGAGGGGTCCTGCAGCTCCCCTGTGCCCAGCCCCTTCCTCCTGCTGTGTATGGTCATTTTTTAAATACTGTTTTTATTTTAACATCTTTGTGATTTAATCATTGGGGGGGGCGGGGGGGGGAGGCCCCTTCAGG
>NW_009932418.1:5821-7271 GCF_000696875.1 Nestor notabilis | reverse complement strand
GGGGGGGGAAGCACCTTCAGGCTGTCCAATGGCTGTAAATTATTTAAATACATTTGCCCTTGGAATAAAACCCCTGTTTGTGTAGTTTGCTTCCTGCTCTCTCTCTGCTGGGCCACAGGGTGGTTCAGAGCATCTCTGGGGCCACCGAGGGCCTGCTGGGCCCAGCTTGGCCAAAGGGGGTGCCATGGGCAGGTGCCCACAGCCCCCTGCACCCCAGGGGCACTGGTGATGGGTTTTTTCCCTTCCCCTGATGCTCTGTATCATCAAAACCACAGGAGCTGCTGTGACACCACCTCGGTGACCGAGGCAGCACCTTCCCTTTATTGTCACAGGCGCATCCTCCAGAGGTGCCAGACAAAGGTGCTGTTTGCACAGCTCCAGTATGAAGCCTGGTTCAGGCTCCTGGTGCTCCCACCCCTCTGGTGCTGCGGCTCCTACACCTCGGCCCTGGGGCTTGATAGTAAAGGAGGAAGTGGGGTAAGAGCCAGCACTTCCAGCTGCTTTGGAACATAGAGGTGAGGGCCTTGGCCATGCCAGGAGCTGTGGCTGTCACCCCTGGACACTGCCTTGTCCCAGTGGTGCAGTGGGATGGGGAGCACTTACAGAGCTGGGCTTGACCCCAAGAACCAGGAACTGTCTTCAGGGCCGAGGGGAAGGAGCAGCAGCCCCAGGCACGCTGCTCCCCTGGGTGTAAAGGCAGATGGGGCAGGAGCTGCAGGATGCTCCTGACTCCAGGGGAGTGACTGGGACACGGATCCAGCACCGCAGAGAACACAGGGTCTATTCACGTCCCACACCCGGGCTTCCAAGAACAGGGTGAGACACCAGAGTCCGGACGGCATCGAGGAGACATGGGGATGGGAGATGGAGCTGGTGGGGAGAAACAGTCCTGGCACCCACGCTGCCCCCCCTTCAATCCTGCTTCATGTCCTTGTTCTTGTTCTGGAACTTCTGGTGGACGACGCGGAGAGTGGTGAAGAAGTTGCCCAGGAAGAGGATGAGGAAGGGGAGGCCGCACATGAGGACCTATGGAGGTAGGGGTGAGCAGGAGGGATGTGTGAGGGGCACCCCCTGCCCAGGGACCCCCCCCCCCTTACCTGCCACTCTTTGCATTCTGGGTGCTGGAGCATCCGGAAGAGGGTGATCGCGTTGTAGAGCTGCCAGAACTGCAGGAGAGAGGAGAGGGGGGGTTAGGCTCAGCTCCACGTTGATGCTCACCCAGCTGCCCCCTTTGGGCACAAACCCCAAGCACCAACACAAGCTGCGGAGGTGGTGGGTGCTTTGGAGGGAAGAAAAGGCTCAGTATTTGATGAAAGCACTTCCCTGGATCTGTATTGTGCAGCTACAACAGCCTGTAGGGGCCATGGGGATGGTGCTATGAGACAGGCTGAGAGAGCTGGGCTGGGGCAGCCTGGAGAAGAGAAGGCTCCTCAAGGGGACACCTTAGAGC
>NW_009932418.1:0-5416 GCF_000696875.1 Nestor notabilis | reverse complement strand
CTCTCCACATCCAGGACTGGAAGCCCTCTGCAAAGGAAGAAGGGTTTGCCTGAGGACCCAGGAATGTGCCAGCAGGTGACTGGATGGAGCTTGGCTCCTGAGGCCAGAGGCAGAGCTGCCCTTGCCTGCAACTGCAGCCCCTCAGCCCCAAGTATGTGGGATGCTGGAGGGGTAACTCATGTCTGAAGGAGCCTCCTGGGGATGCCAGGAGCCACATCCACTGCTACCTCGCATCCCGAGGGAGCCAGTGTGGGCTGGTGGCCCCAGCAGAGCAGGAGGAGGGGAGCAGGCTGCTGCTGCCTCATGGGAGATGCTGCTCTGAGAGTTTTGGCTTCGCTTGCAGCTTTCACTGCCTCTGCCACTGATAAATCCCAGTCAAACTAACCCCGAAACAAAAGCAACTGTCACCATGGCCTTGGATAGAAACCAGAGCTCCCAGTGAGCGCCAGGCTGGTGCTGGGATGGAGGCTGTGGCAGCAGCAGGTCCACTTCGACTGGGAAGATCCCGGCTTACCCACGGTCAGGTCCATGTTGTGCCTCTCGCCCAGCGCTCGCAGCCGGTACAAGCACCCGCTCTGGTAGTAGTACTGCAGGAACTGCACGAAGCCTGTGAGGAGCACATCAGGGGCAGCCTGTCACACCACCCTGACCACCCCAGCACCAGGGTGGAGGCCAAGGGAAAGCCCAGGTGAGCCAAAGGGCTGGGAGCAGCCCCAGCCGGGTCCCCCTGTGCCATGGAGCCAGGCACGTGTGCCCAGCCCTCTGTCACAGCCAGCACTTACTCTGGTACATGGAGAAGGAGAGAAACTGGTTCCTGAACATCTGGTACATGAGCCCATCTGGCCTGTGGGGTGACAGATGTGGGGTGAGAGGAGGCACAGCTAGCCCTGCCTGCCCCACAGCCAGGGAAAAGGGCACTGAAGTGGGGGGACACCACAGCTTGGGCACTGTGTAACATCACCTCGTGTTTCCCAGCCCACCCTGCCTGGTGAGGAAAACATCGAGTTGCTGTTAGACCACAGCACCCACAGAGCAGGATTACGGCCATGGCTTGGGGCAGCGAAGGCACCTGAGCTGCCCATAGCCCAAGCAAGGACCCCATGAGATGGGGGAAACAGACTTACCATGTCAGCATGACCCCTGAGAGGAAGGTAGAGATGTAGTGATGGAAAACCCACCAGCCTTTGATTCTGGAAGGCAGACAGAGAGAAGGGGTGTCAGGTCTTAAGCACAAACCAGGACCCAAACACGCACCAGGAGAGCAGGGCCCTTCCCACTGCACCTTCCCACACCACCTCTGTGTGGGGAGTTCCTCCTGCCCCGCTCCTACAGCTCATCCCCAGGCTTTGCTACACACCCTGAGTAGGAGGGAGCTGCTCCCTTGGGAAGCACGGAGCTACATGATGGGTCTCAGCTCCCCAGCATTGCAGAGAAGGAGCAACTCACTGCACACCCCTCCCCAAGCCCAGCAGACTCACTTGGATCCGTTGTTGATCAAGATGCTCTCCCGGATGGTGAGGGTGCAATAGTACCACACCAGGAGGAAGTTAAAGACGGCGTCTGTCACCCTGGTGTCACACAGAGCAGGGTGTAAAGGCAGCAGCAGAGGCACTGGGACAGCAGGATGCCCACCAGGCACTGAGACCTGCTTCCCCACCACCACCGTGGCCACAGCAAGACCACGAAAGCCACCCCACCTCCAGGGCAGCAGCCAGATCCTTTGCCCAGGGTCTCCTCTGGACCTTTCAGGATGGGACAGGAGGACACAAGGGCCCTGGGAGGAGATCCCTCCCCAGCATCCAAGCCAGACTCACCTGGTGTTGACAAGGAACCGACAGGAGGAGGAGATAATGAGTAAGATGATGGTGAGGTAGAGCTTGAACTTCTCGTACTCATCTTTATATGCAAACCTGCAGGGAAACACAAGGACAGGCTTGGAGCAACGTGGCTGCTGGAAATCCCTGTCCTCCCATCCCACCCAGCTGAGTAAAAGTGATGTTCCATTGGGGATCACTAGGACATGGTCAGGAAAAGCCTCATCTCCAGGGTACTCCCGAGGGGAGCACACCAGGCTGCTTTCACAAGGTGAGACACCATCAAGGCACCCCAAAGGACTCTGGGCAGATGGGGGTCTCTCCAAGGGGAGGCCTGGGGAATGGAGGGAAGGAACATGAGCTCCTGGCTGGGCACCTCTGGCTTTGGTGTCCCACCATGGGGGTACTCTCATGAGCCAAAACCAGCCCTTGGTGTTTCCCCAAAGGAAGAGGAGGGGGTTTGCCAGTGGCTGCAAGAGTCTGTGTCCCCTGAAGTCCCTAACACAGGGGAAACAGGGCACGGCATCGGTGGAGGATCCTATTTAGCTTCTCAGAGCTGCAGGCCCAGCCCGGCCCAGCCCAGCCCAGCAGCAAGGCTGTAAGAAGGAGTTAAGGGCTCAGCTGGTTCTGGATGCAGGGAACACCCCGGGAAGGGAACCCGCAGCGAACAGGCCACGTGTCTGCACATGCAGCAGCTCATCCCACAGGAGCTGTTGCTATTCCCTGGTGACAGGGGGGTCCCCAGCCAGGCAAAGCACCCGGTGGCAGGAATCGTACTTGGCCTGCTTGCTGAGCAGCGTCACGTTCACATTCCCCAGCACCAGACTCAGGTACAACCTGGGGAGAGAGCAGAGGCGTTAGGACAGGCAGGACCATCCCAAGGGATCCAGGGGCTCCCACCCGGAGCTGCCAGGCAGCGTGACTGGCACGAAGACACTGGCATCGCCTCCCAAGGGCATGGGGACGGGTGGCTGAGCACACCCTGCTCCTGGTTTGGGCTGGGATAGAGGTTATTTTCCCCCTAGTAACGGGAGCGGTGCTGTGGTTTGGCTTCAGTGTAACGCTGGTAACACAGCGATGGTTTAGGATAAGCACTACGTAGCAACAACCAAGTCAAGGACTTCCCACTTTCCTGTGCTCTGCCAGTGAGGAGCTGCTCAAGAGGCTGGGAGGGAGCAGAGCCAGGACTGCTGACCTCAACTGGCCAAAGGGGTGTTCCATGGCACAGAACTTCAGGCCCAGTATAGAAACTGGGGGGAGCCACTGGTCAGGGATCAGTCAGTGAGTGGTGAGCAGTTGTACTGTGCATCATCTGCCCGTCTCAGCTTTTATTCCTCCCTCTTTTCCCTATTATTAACATTATATTCTACTTTATTTCAATCATTGAACTGTTCTTATCTCACCCCCCAGGTTTTATCTTCTTCCTATTCACCCCATCCCGCCAGGGGGGATTGAGTGAACAAGTGGCTGCCTGGTACCTGGCTGCTGTTGTGGTTAAACCCCAATAACACCCCATGTCCCGCAGGCACTGGCGTGTTACCAGGGCTTCCCCTGGCCCATGGCCACCGCTCAAGGGCAGGTGAAGGCCACCAGCAGGCAGAGGCTCAGCCTGGCTCCTGCCCAGGTGTCCTCCAGCGTGGCTGTGACGCTGTCACCGGGAGCTGGGTGACAGCCACAGGGCTGCGGAGGGAGGATGTGGTCTTTCACCCAGAGATAAGGTGCCTCTTACCCGTTCTTCTTTGGCAGGTAGGCCTCCATCTCAAAGAACACGTTCTGCCTCTCTTTTATCAGGCTCTGGGTCTCTTGGATGGTTTCCTGCTGTTCGGGGCTCGCGTGGGCTTTGCATCTGGGAGGAAACAAGGTGCTGGTGTCAGGGTAGGGTCTGAAACACAATCAGCCCGTGCTGGAACTCAATACGTGACTGTCTGAGGCAAGGACACCCCAAGGACAGGGAAGATGGAGCGGAGGCAAGTCCATGAGTCCATCTGCAGGGCAAGCTCCTCTGTCAGGCTGGGATGTTGCTCGAGGAAAGGATGAGAGGGAGGTGAGGCCAGATGGGTCTTCTTCCCCTCAGGGAAGGATGGAGAGAGCTCTGTACGGGTCAGGTAACCTGCAAAGCCCTTGCAAGCTCTGAGCTGCCAACAAGGCACAAATGGGGGCAGAGGAACAGGAGCTGAGGAAGATCCGCCTGGGCGAGCTCAGACCTCCACAGCTCTTTGCTGCCAGTGAGGCTGCAGGAAGGTCTGTGCTGGAGACAGATCTGTGGGGAGAGCGTGACAACAACTTACTTTTTGAAGGACAACGACAGCTCCTTCAGCCGCTTCTTCTGCCGTGCGATGGAGCTGGAGATCCCGTCCTGCAGCTTGGTTAACTCCTCGAGTTTCTGCTTGTACAGCTTGTGGTTGTCCTGGGAAGCAGAGATCATCATGCAACACAGCTGCCTGCGCAGCCACCCTGTCCTTGGGCTCTCTGGGAGCCTATCTGCTGGTGTTGCTGCTAAAAGCTGTCTTTAACTTCACCTGCAGAGCAACCGGGTATCGATGCTCTGGTACCCACAGGCGTCTGCAGAAGACCAGGCGTGCTTGGGGACAGCCTGCAGCCATCCCTGCTTCCCTGAGGGCAGAATCAGCCCCTGGGGCTGCCCATCCCCAATCCCGAGGGATTTATCTACAGGTGCAGGCGCATCCATTTGGCACAGCCTGCTCCTGCCTTGCACATGGCTTGGGTCTGGCCCCCCTTGTGAAAGTCTTGCCAGCGACATGGTCTCGCTCCAGGGATGCTCCCATCAGTGGGAATCCACTGATTGTGGCACAGGGGAATGGAAAGACTCAGGGGGAAAACACGCTGCTGGTGCCAGGGATATAACCGAGAGCCACAGCCACGCAGGAGCGGTGGCTCTGGCTGCAGGGATGGGATGAGCGGCATTCCCTGCCTGGAAGTTTGTGCAGCACCGGCTCGCGGCTCCATCCCAAGCACCCCGAAGGAGCTGGGACAAGGAGGCTGGAATGGCAGCAGGGCTGCAGCCAACTCCTGGGGCAGTGGTAACCCGACAGCACCTGGGTAAGGCCAGATGCCATTCCTCACTATATTTAGAAGGGAAAGGCGAGAGCGTGCTGGATCAATGCTGCTGCTCATCCAGGTCAGCTGGAGAACAGCCTCTCCTCCACCCGGGAATTCCGCGCTGCTTCCAACAACCCTTGGACTAGACCTTGCCGCACACAGATGTTCCAGCTGCCACCGCTCTTATCGAGCACTTTAACAGCAGATCTCAAAGGAGAAAGGTGAAACCGAGATGCAGAGGAGGCAAACACCCCCTTCTCCTTCTGGTGATGATGAGCCGGAGGGTGGGAATGGAGCCCAGAGAGCCCCAGCAGTGATTTATGTGCCCAGTCTCTCATCAGGTTCTCCTGCTCCCCACTCGGAATCCCTCCTTCTCCCGCTCTGGAGCTAACCGAGAGCGGGTCCCTGCTGTGCTGACACCCTTCAGCCGTGCCAGCACCCCAGCAGCGCGCTCGGGCTCCGTCCCAGGGGAAGGTGGGGACCCGGGACATCCCCGCAACCCTTATGGAGCAAGAGGCGGTTTCTCAAAGCCTCCTTCGCCC
>NW_009932417.1:111487-116956 GCF_000696875.1 Nestor notabilis | reverse complement strand
GGAGCAGCCGCTTGGTCACTAGTCAGTTGTCCAGCTGGTCCCGGGCTGTGCTTCGCGTGTGGAGTCGCGCCTGGTGTAGCCCATGGAGTTACGTTGTATCTCTGCTCCCGGTCCTGTGCTGTAGGTGCTGGTGCTGAGCTGAGGTCCTTCATGGGAACCCTCTCCCGACGGACTTAGGCTGTGCCCGTGGCGCACCCCAGCCCGTGAGGATGGCCCGTGTCTCCGACCAGGAGGAAGGACCTGCTGGGGGACACAGCGAGTTCAGCGATATCATTAAGTCCCGATCAGGTAAGCTGTGACAAAAAGCACCGTTTCCCCTTTTTCCCCTCTGTGTGTAGCTTCTGCCATCAGCATGTTTCTCCAACTGTTTTTTCGGCTGTATATTGGTAGTACAGCAAGGCTGTTTGTGCAGCTGTCCTGCAATTAAGTAATAGTAATTGTAGATCTCTCTTTTTTTTTTTTGGACAGTGTTAGTCAAGTCTGTTTGTTTGGGATCCACCTCCTGCATTATAATTACCTCACTTTTGTAAATAACCATGCGCTTAAAGTGCTCTTATGCAACCTAAAGTTGGCAGCTTTTGTGTTTATTCTCAGGCGCTGAAAATGGCAACTGTGGCCGCAATACTGTACCTCCTAAAAGTGCATATTGCAGTAGTACTCGTGCAGTAAATTAACATGCTTCCTCCTTAATGTAAAACAGTTGTCTAAGGCTACTCACTCAGGCATTTCCTCTAGCAAAATGTTCATGTAACGGAGCTGAAGGTTATTGAAAAAACATGGGGTTTTCTTTTTGATTGTTGCACATTTGAGTCTTCAGAGGCTCAGACGGATGCTGGGGTGGGAGAGGAGGTACCCTTGTTTTATCAGGGAGAACAGAGGCTTTGGAGGGACAGAAGCGAGTTGTTTAAACCTTGATCGAAATCTGTGCTGCATCTAGAGACTGGATGCTCACTTCTTTAGCCTCAAAGGCTCTTTTTTTTCCTCTTCAATGCAAAGTGTTCCTGTTGTCGAAATATTTTCCTTCAATGTTGGAAGCCTAACTGTATTTTTTTTTTTAATGTTCCATACGTTAAGAACTGTAGCTTTTCAGTTGGTGGTGATCTGATATGTCATATTATGTGGGATGTGGGTTTGAATCTGGGTCCCACTGGTGAATGAATAGTTTGTTTCTTAGACCTCTTCTTTTTGAGGCAGTCTTCTTCTAAACTTCTGGAAGTGTAGTTTATGAAACAAATTCTTGTGGTTTTCCATCTCAGATTCTGTAGTGCTGGTTTACATTTTCTGCTGTTATTTTGAAACCTTTGGATATAACTTTCCTTGATTATAAATGTGTAGTCAGCACCTCTGAGGGCTCTGAGTTTGGGAATGGCTTGCAGTTTGTATGCATATATGTACCCAAGTACTACAGTTTTATAGGATGTCTGAGGAAACATGGCTGTATTTGAGGTTTTCCTTGGATGAATAGATTGTACAGTAAGTTCTGTTGTTTTGGTTTGAGCAGACGATTGTAAATCTCCTGTTACAACCCATTTAACTTTCTTCTTTGTTAATGAGAAAACGATGTATATTCTAATACTCCCAAGGCTAAAAGACTTGCACAATAAGTTAAAAATGGTGAGTGAAGATTGAGCTTAAATCATCCATCTCTTCTAAATAATACTCTGGTTTGGATCTGGATGTTCCATTCACTATGAGTAAACCTGTGGGAGGGATTTCCTAATGAAGGGGCTGAAGTTTCTTGAAGTACGGATGGCAGCAAATTAAAGGCTAGTTGTCAGGACCAGGGAAAAAATATTACAAGCTGGGCTTCCATTTTTCCTAGATATCTGGAAAAGAGAATACTGATTTTGATACTTAGGAAAACTGAGTCGTCTTTTTTTTTTTTTTTTTTTCTGGGAAGACTTTTCCATCACGGGATGTTCCTTACAGTCTGAGTGACTGAAGTAGGCTAAAAGCGTTACTACCTTATAACATACTCATATTTGGGGTAGCTAGGGCTCTGTTTGGGTTTTGAGGCTATGGATAGCAGAAGCAGGCAAGGTTTAGGATCTGCACTTCCTTTCTTTTGTGGTTGAAAATGGGCTGCTGTTCTGTTTCTCTCTACTCTGTGCGTTCAGCACCTGTGATATGGGAATTCTTTAGCACTTTGATTAAAAAGAGCATGTGAATGTGCCTTTAATATTTTCACTCTTAACAAATAAGATACAAACCCCACTTCTAGTGATTTAATATGTCATAATATTGATATATGTCATAATATTATTGAGTGCATATTATTCCTTAGCATTTTTAAATAGGAACACTGAAATAGAGTTGAATCTATTCTTGTAAATGAAAGAAGAGAGATGTATAGTGTCCTCTGTAAAGATCACTCTCCCTCTCTGTGCTCTCCTGGGCAATTGTCTGTGTCCTTTTCAACATGTTCTTCATCTTTTTTGAACAGGTCATGAAGCTGTCAGGATATCTTGGTTATTTAAATACATTCATCTTCTGAAATTGATGGTTAAGATACATGGCTAAATCTTGTATTTTGTTATAACTTGGAAGGAAATTCTCTTTTGGAGGTCAGGCCTTAACAAAGAGTGCCACTAGGAAAAATGTATCCAAATACTTGGATACAACTGTAAACTTTGGTCACTAGCAACCTGTGAAACTGAATATGTTGTCTTCTTTGTAGTCGTTGCTGCTTCAGTTATCTTGCTTTGGAAAACTTGAAAGCACCTAAAAAGCCATAAGGGTGTCACTGTTAATACAGTGATTGGTTATTGAAAACTCGAGCTTTGATCTAACGTTTATTACATGACTGTAAGAAAGCATGCAAAGTTTCACATCTGCTCTGGGCAGTGTGGTGCCCATTTATGCCTGTTTTTATAAGCAGAGCAAGCTATGTAACCTTTTTTTGTAAGGACTTGTAATTGGGGAACTACCAGCACACCATGCGAAGGATATATCAGGACTGCCAAAAATAATAAATTTTTTTACAGAGCAATCAAAATCAATTAACAGTGCATTGGATTTCTATTTGTTGCTTGTACTGAGTAACTCCACTAAACCCCAAACGTGTGTGTCACAGGATTTCACAGATGGGGGTGGGGGGAAGTAATTTTGCAAGTTTTTAATTCATCCTTTGGGGAGTTCAGATGCAGAGGGTGAAGGATAAAACATGTTGAACAGAGATACCCGTGTATTATTGATTGTTGGAACTGCCTTTGCCTTGAGCAGTCAGCAAGAAAACTTTCTGTGAATGTGCCATATGCTGTAACTGTTCTAAGTGATAAATGCTTGATTTTTCCAAAGCAAAAGTCTTGTGTGTGTGTGTCCAGTAATATCAGGTTTGTGACTTATGGTACTAAAAAAAGAAAGACAGGCTTCTTTGTTGTCCAATTAGCATTTCTTATTTTCCTGCTTTGGATGTGTCTCTTCTTTGATTAGATAGTTTGCTAGCACTGATCTACAAGTAGCTACAAGTTATTTTTGAAGATGCATCTTCTGCACTTAGAATAGAATATGTTGGTGACCCAAGCTGCCTTTAAAATAACTTTTGGCCTTGGTAATTATAAGGGAGGCTTAGTCTCTTTGCCTTCCGTCCTCCTGCACCAGTGGTGGATGCTGATGGCTCTGAGTATCTGATATTTAAGGGGTAGGATTACTTGTTCCTGGGTGGTTATGTTGGGATTATATATTTATAATTAGCATTTACTTAGCATTATTAGCCTGTGTCTGTATGATTGCTTGCTATGGAAAAGTCGTTTTCCCTCTTTTACTTCCCTAAAGTATGAAGTAATGTATATGGAGCTGATTTATATCTTCTAAAGGCATCTTGTGCAGATAGGTGAGCTTTTCTTGTTGCAATAGCTTTCAGGAAGGAATGCTGTGGGATGATTGCCTTACAGTGGTGAAAACAGCGCTGTCATCACTGGGCTTGAAGAACAGATGAGTCTTTGCTATGATTAATTATGGAAAAAAGACAAACTCACTTAAAATATGTCATGTTAGCTTGGAATGGTAATATATAATTAAACAGTAAGATGTGACAGGGAAAACATTTCTGGAAGATTACTCTACGCCTCTGGTGCATTTTAAGATATGAGTTCCTGTCTAAATTGAGGGGAACTTAATTCTCCTCATCTACCTTTCATTTTTAATTACATCAAATATATTTGACTGAAAGACTGCTTTGAGAAATTGTAACTTATTTTTGGAGTTCTTGGGCAAGGCTCGTTCCTAGAACTGCTGCTGTTGTCTGTCTCTCTGTCTGTCCCTATGAAGCAATGCTTGCTTAGCTGGCAGCCCCCTTGCTTCGGGATCTCCTTGCCCTGCGATGTCCCAAGTTGCCTTTGGAACCAGTTCCTACGGTTGTGTCTCTTGCTGCTAGGTCGCTATGGGCCAAATGTGCTGCTTCTTGTTTGTTCCTTTGGTGCCATCAGTGTGAAATCATGGCCAGGAGTCTTTATAGTTGCAGGCAGATCCTTAGGATTCTGTCAAACGGGTGCAGAGTTGGCATAGCCAGTTTTGCACTGTATGAACTCTTCAGGGGTGTTTATGCAGAGTATGTGCAGACAAGGTATGAAAGACAAGTGACAAATTTGTTGCTCCTTATTTCTAGCCACTAAAATGACTGTTTTTCAAAACTGAACCTTTTGGTTGCTGTAGCCTGGCTTCTTTTCATCGTTTGTATCGCCTCCTTTTCTTGGGCTGTCTGCTGGGACAGACTGGATGCTGCGATGAAGACAGTTCTAGGGTATTGCCTAGCATTTATGAAATGGCAGATATATAAGTACCAGGCTGGTTTCTTCTAGTCTCTTGATTGGTAGGTGAAGAAATAACATATGCTGCTCCGTGTGTTTGAAGCACGACTTAGCCTTGGAATAGAAATTCATGCTCCTCAGGGAGGAAAAGAAAAAAAAAAAAGCCAAACCATAAAAGCAGCCCATTGATTTGCGCGTGCTCTGCCAGGAAATGAGGATATAACCCTGGGCAAGAGCTGCTATGTGAGGCACTGCATGTCGTGTGTTAAGTTTTTCTAAAGAGGTCTAAAAGCTGCTGGTGGTGTGGGACCCTTCATGGATGAGGATCCCATGGAGAAGGGGTGCCTGGGTGAGGGGCAGATCAGGAGCAATGGGAAGTTCCTGGCTCCACCTCCCCCAGTGCTCTTTAATGCTCTTGTTTCTTCTTCTCCGCTCAGCCCTTGGATCTGACTCTCATACATTATAGTGAAAATACTTGCATGTGCAAAGAAATTCTCAAATTTCACAGCATTGGGCAGCTTAGCAGAGGATTAGCTATGCTGTTGTAACACCTCTCAGTAACTGCTTCTAATCTTCCTCCTTGTCTTGACTATTCCTCCTGGCAGAATCACTTGTCCACGGTGTGTGCTTTTGTGAGCAGGGAAGAGTAGTGCAGTATTGCTATTAAAATCTTTCAAATGCGAGTAAGTGGGGCGATGGGCTGGGTGCAGGTGGGGAAGGG
>NW_009932417.1:52208-111456 GCF_000696875.1 Nestor notabilis | reverse complement strand
AGCACGTGGGCTTGAGCTGAACTCGTCGCTTCAGGCTGGTATAGCTGCTCCACTGCCAGGTAGCAGCAATGGACTGCTGTGCTTAGAGCCTGCATGATCTGCTTTTCATGTGTTGTACAGTATCCCTCCTTCAAAGGAAAATGCACAATTAGAAGAGTGCAGCTGTTCCAACCCATCCTGGGAGCTGAGATGCTCCTAGTGTGAAGCTGGGGAGCCTTACATTTATTTGGATGCCTTAATAACAGTCTGAAGAACGAATAACAGGGTTTAAACATGGTGAGGTGGGAGGGAGGAGTTGCATCGTCTGACTTTTTATTGTGTTGATGAAAGAATAAGTTTTAGTGCTCTATACTTTGTCAGAAGTCTGTTTTATGTCTTCCTCCCCTCCCCCAGTGTGTTTCTGGAATGAAATAGGGAAGCAAGCTGAGCTGTAATTTCAGAAAGTGACAGTATACTCTCAGAAGAAAGCTGGGAGTTTTAAAGGTAGCAACAAAAATAACAGGCTAAGGAAATAGAAGAGCCCTCTGGCATCTATAGGTTTGACAGAAGACAATGATACAGCTCTGTTGCAAGCCATAGTTTTGGGAATGAGGCAAGAAACTACTGACTTGAAAATATACACAGCTGCAAAGTCAGCAAAACATCTGCCATCAAGAAGGAGTCATCGGAAACTGCCATTTGTTTACTTATTAGGATACGATGTCTTTGAGCCTTTTATTTGAAAGGACATCCATGCCACCTGATTCTGCCTGTGGAGAGAGTGAGAAGAAACACACACTTTGATTATGGGACCTGGGTTGGGCTCAGCCCTAAGTGGAGCAAAAAAAACCCCAAACCAAACCCGAATTGAAATACAAACACTTGCAGTTACATTTTGTGGTTGCTTATCTGTGGGACCAGTGGGCTGGGGCTGGTACAGAGTCACTGGCTGTGACTCCAGTTGCACATCCAAGCAGCCATGGGACTGACATGACTGTGGATGGTGCCTGTGCAGGCCAGGCTGGGCACTGGTTGTCAGTGGGGAGGCTGCTGGAGGATGGTTGGCTGTAACAGGGAGGATGCCGGCAGTCACGGTTCCTTTTGCCTGGGTGTGTTATGGGCTGTGTCTTCCCTCTGACTGCCTGGCCAGCTCTGGAGGTGAGCCTCAGTGATGCAGGGCAGGCTGGTTATCAAGGGGGACCCATATACAACCATGGCAGTGACCTTCTTGTGAAGGCTTCTTATGCACTGAAATCTGTTCATTCTTTCACTCTTTGGTAATTTGCATTTTTAGATGTTCATTCATCTGTTGAGTGCATGGGGCAGATGGCTTAAACATGTTGAAATGCTGGAGAGGAATAACTTGAGCATTTCCTAGCTTCACTGGTAACCTCTCTTGTAATGAGGCAGCTCCTGTGCTGGAGAAGCATTCCCTAGCAGTCTAGCCTTTTTCAGGTGTTGGTTCTCCTGATGGGTAAAGAGCTGCTGAATCTTTAGCTGGTGGGAGATAGGTTGACTGCGTGTTTCAGTCAAAGACTGACTTCTGTCTCAAAAACACTGCATACATGCTGGTAGGAAAGGATATGGCTACATGACAGGTAAGGCACGTATCCTGAAGTTTACTTTGCTAATCAATATAGGGAATGTGCAGCAATACTTTTCAGGCACAAATTACTGGTAATGAAGGTCACTTCAACACCTTTTCGGCTCACCTTCTGGAAAAACAGGCGGGCCCACCATCCAAAACCTCTTCAGAGATTTTGTAGAGGAATTAGAAAAACACAGAAGGACACTCACTGGCTTAAGCATTTAGCTGTGGAGAAACATGCACTTAAGCTGTGAAAGAACATGCTTTGATGGACCTATGTAATTCATTCCACAAATAACTTTAGTTAGTTCCTTTGTACTCTGCTTTTATTGCCTAGCATCAAATGTTGTTTTTGCTTCCCTCCTAATTTAGATCATGGCAGAGGACCAAAGATGGAATATGCTCCTAAAATGTTATGTTACAAATTATTGATCAGAGAAGAGTGGTGTGATGGAGAAGTTCTGAAATGTTTTGCTAGCTTTTTTTTATTGTTATTAGTTTACCACTCTATCCTGGATGAGCAAAGAATAGTCTGTGCCTGAATAACATGGAGGAGATTTATTCAAGCATTTTATGGGAGCATGCTGGGAATAGTGAAGCCTTTTGGTTTCTATGCTATTTTAATAGCTAAATTATAAAGCATGATTGTCTTAAGAGAAGAGAATAAATAAAGTAGTATTGCAATGCCAACAGACCAAGACCTTTCTATTCCCTCTTTCTAGGTTTTTACTTCTGGTATAACTTAATAATGAACAACAGCTATGGTCAGCATAAATCATTCCCAGAGAGAGTTCATTGCTTTCTTTCTTGTTTCTACACGTACATCTTGTTCTTGGATGAAGCTTCTTGTGGAAATTCACGGGAACACATTGTGTTAACGCTTGCCTCTTTCTTGAGAAAAGACTTTGGAAGTTGAAAGCCTGGTAGTGTCTTTCTGGATATAGTTTTGCTCTCTCTGGGATAGTGGTGCATAATCTCTGAACTCTTCCTCTGTGGTTAGGAATTTTTCTCTTGGACTTTGCTGTAGTGCCCAATTTAGAGCTTGCTGGTGTGATTTACTGAGCCTTTTTTTTTTTAAATCAATTTCTAGCTAGTTTAATACACTTCATTTAGAATACAGTTTATTAAATTTAATCTGAGAGTTATTAAAGGTCACAGTGGATGTGAAGTATTCACTCTGGTATTTCTGCTAAAAACACATTTAAACACTTTATCATCTGTGCAGAGGAATGGTCTGTCTGGCAGAGTGTCAGGCTTATCGGTGCCTGGATACTCGGGGGTGAGGATGCCATTTCTCCCTGGTGCACTGAGGGTGGGAGCAAGTGCTGCAGGCTGCTGCAGGTTCCTAGCGGGCTGTGGAGCATGAGCCCAGTGGCATCCTTGGGACTCTGTGCTCCTGCCTCTGATTGTTGCCTGGGTGCCTCAAGAGATCACAAGAGGCTTGTTTCTCCCCCCCACCCCCAGCTTGAGCATTATTCATTATTGTTTGAATTCAGGACAAAAGGACACTTAAAAAAACCCACCCAACTCCCTCTATGACCCCAACCCACTGTTCTCATTTCACTGGACGTTTGAGAATTTATTAAAGCCATGAAACATACTTTTGGAAGATTATGTTGCTATCTTGATAGGATAAGTAAAATGTTGACCATTGTATTAACGTGAAAGTGAGTTTTATACTGATGTGCACAACCAGCGTGTCCAAAATTGAACAGAAGAAAGGGGAAGGAGGAATTCAAATGCGATTGTGCCTATTGTCACAAATGTCATACCACCCTGTGTATTTTTTGAAGCCTATTGAAACCCAATTGAAGTTCATTATTTGCCCTCTGAATGTTAACAGGAAGTTCTTTTTTACAGGAAAAGCAGCATTAAAGGAAAGGAGATTGAAAGCTGTCTCTGCTATCCTTAACTTCAGTGAGGAGCTTTAGAGAGTCTCTGCAGATGCCAGGCTCTTCACCTGATGTTCTGCACTGCTGCTTCACCAGATTCCTCTTTCACTCTTTCTTTTGTGCCCGGTGAAGAGCAACATATGAAAAAAATCATTGAGTGGAGGTGCAGTTTTCGCAAATACACCCCAGCTCTTGCAAGAAGCTGCTTCTTCCATCTAGTAAGATGCCTAGGTGCGACATACCACTGCTGGAAAAACTTTTTAGTTCTATTTATGGGTATTGGGAAACTGATGGCAGCAGTTTACAGCATGTTTCCATGTAGGTGCTTTTCTTTTTCCTTTCTGATCCAAAGAAAACTAGGATCAGTTGAGACTTAGGTTGCTGTTGAGACACAGGGGTGGAGTGATTGCCACATCAGCCACAGTGATGTCTGCTACTTCTCAGCCCTCCAGCAGAGCCTGTCTTTAAATGACACCTCTGCAGAGTTTGGAAAAATGCTTTTTTATACCAAAAGGATTAATGCACTGTCTGCATCTTTCTCATGCATCTCTGTGTGTGTGGCAGGAGGGAGGTCTCAGGGCTGACTTCCCGGGGTCTTTATGTAGACCTTCTTCTAGAGAAGTGAGCCATAGATCTGAGAAAAAACAAATTTTAGATTTTTTTTTTTTTTTTAAATTTGTTTTTATATAAAGCAGCTGTTTAGGAAGGTTTTCATTTAGGCTGTAATGAAGTAAGTGATGCCTAAAACTTTGGGAAACTTGAAATTAATGAATTCTATGTAAATTGTATTTTGTTGTTCATGTTTGTTTTAAGAGGGGAAATAATTTCTGTACAAGGTCATGAAGGCTGTTTGCCTTTCCAGAGCTTTCCAGGCTAAGAATTTCCTGACTTCTCTGAGGCCTTCTCCTCTACCTGCAATCTGCTGGAGTAGGTTTTCTGTTACTGTATGGTAATAACCTGCTCTTCTCAGCAGGCAGTGTTAAATATTTCACCATTCTTGAAGGACAGTAGTTACTTTGCTTACATAGTGACTAACCGTATTGGGTGTGTTCCTCTCCATGAAGAAAATGCAGAGAAAAAAGCAACCTTCCCTCCTCCCCCCCAAAAACCCCAACCAAACAAAACAACATGAAAACAACAAACCAAACCCCTGTAAACAAATAAGCAGTTTTCCTAATTGAAAATCTTTCAGGTCTCTCTGGTTCAAAAGATCAGTTAATCTTTAGCAGGGCACACATGTGGTTTGGTGTGATAGAGCTCTTTGTGTGTCATAGGGTACCATATCTATAAAGAAAGGAAGTTGTGTTCATTCAAACATTTTTGCTTCCTTACGTAAGAGAGTATGCAATGGGAGGAAAGAACAGTAGCTGGTCTCATGAAATGGGTTGCTTTTATGGAGTGATCACCCCTTGATGGCTAGTTTGGGAGTCATATTCCCTCTTGGAGAAAGAGTGAAGTTAATGCCAGCTGTGCAGTGGGAAAGGTGAGATCCTGTGGTCTGGCCTGCCTGGGCAGAGTCTTGATGGTAACAAGTACCTCTGTGTGTCACACAGCATAATCCAAGAAGCTCCCAGAACAGAAGGACCAAATTGGAAGAGTGTGTACTGGACAGAAGCAAACTCTCTGCTCATCCATCTCCTGTTAGCACTAATGCTGGTCTGCTATCGGTTGTGAGACTGGAATATTTATAGCTGTCAATTTGAGCCTTCATGTTATAAACATACAATATGATAGTCTGCTCTCCGCCTGAGTGTATAAACTCGCCTTGATGTATGCACCTGGTTGGGCTGGCAGAAATTGGGATTGAAAGAAGATGCTTTGGAGTGACTGGAGTTAAAATGTGGGCTCTTGAGTGAGGTGAGATGTAGTGTGTTTTACACAGGAAAGGTGCTGTGGCACATGCAAACCAGAGATTTGTGTAAAATATGATGACATTTTAGAATGGCCACACACTAATTTACAGCCACAGTGACTTTGCAATTGTGCGTGGCATTGATTTTATTATCATTTGTCTTGTCTCTGGGGATGACTTGTGACTGAATAAATAATATTTAAAAATAGATGTCCTGTTCAATTCCAAATATGAGGATAATAGTTTGTGAACATGTTAAGCAGTTAAAAATAATTACCCAAAATAAACTAAAAAGCCCCAAACCTTGCTTTTTGAAAAAACATACTTCCGTTCTTCCCAGCAGTTGCTCTTTTTATCTTTTTTTGTGTGTGAGTATGTGCACACTCTGTTCTTACTTGATCTTCTTCAGCTTCATGGTCTGTCTTCCGGCTGGAAGAAGACTGCAGTGACTGCCTCAGTGTGTGCCCCAGAGCATGTCAGGGGAAGAGCAAAAGAGCTAGAGAGGCTTTTTTCCTTCCTCATGTCATGCCAGTATGAGGGAAGGATGAAAGGACAAATGTGACAGTGCTGGGATGTGTCCTGGCGAGTTTAGTAGGGCTGTGTGCTGACACCTGGGTACTCCTATTCTCCTGTTTTTCAGGCAGCATCTGCTCTATGCTGTGAACAGAGGGCAGTTTGAGACAGTCTAAAGATCTAGTGAAAGAGGTGGAAGATATCTTAATACCTTTTTCCTGTTGAACTTTGTCACCTCGCTGACCTAGCAGGCATTTGCAGGGTGGGGTAAAAAAGCGTTCCTTGAGGATTTAGCTGCTGCTCTAGTTCGTCTTCACAGAAGATAATTCCAGTGAAGTCAGGGTTGCTTGTGGATACCTGTGTGAATATTTGTACAAAGACAACAGTGAAAAGTAAGCTGAAGTCAGAAAGTACTGATGAGAAACTCAAGGGCCTGGTCTACCAGAGCAGTTGGAAGAGCTATCTACAAAGGGACTAGCCACTATAAGGCATCTTTCTCAAACACTTAATTGAACAGCTGCAATTTGCTGCTGAAGTCACTGAGCAGTTTGCTCAGTGGGTGCTGGTGCAGAAGGTCGGTGTGGTCTCCCCTGGAGAAGAGAAGGCTCAGGGGAGACCTTGTAACAGTCTTCCAGTACCTAAGAGGTGCCTACAAGAAACCTGGGGAGGGATATTTTACAATTGCCTAGTGACAGGACAAGGGGAATGGCTTTAATCTGAAAGAGGGTAGATTTAGGTTAGATATTGGGAAAAACTTCTTCCCTGTGAGGGTGGTGAGGCACTGGCACAGGTTGCTCATAGAAGTTGTGGCTGCCCCATCCCTGGCAGTGTTCAAGGCCAGGTTGGACGGTGCTTTGAGCAACCTTGTCTAGTGGAAGGTGTCCCTGCTTATGGCAGCGGGATTAGAACTAGATGGTCTTTAAGGTCGCTTCCACCCCAAACCATTCTGTGATTCTATGAAACACTGCATGGCTGGAGAGAGCTGTGAGGGCTCTTTGCCAGCTGAAGTCTGTGCAGCACTCTGCTTCCGTGCTGTGCCCCGGGCCTCGGCTGTCCAGCACAGTGAAAAGTGTGCAGTGGTCAGTTTTTCCAAAACACAGTCATGATGAAGGGAGGGAAGTTGGGGGTGGTGCCCATCTTTCCTGTAGTTGCTCTTAATTAGAGCCTTCTTGCCTTGTTACTTGAAATGTCAGTTCAAATTCTCAAAGAGTTCAAACCACTGATCGTTACCCTAAGCTCCAGGCCACTGTGAAAGGTGACATGTGGCCCATTCCTGTCATATTGCACCAAGAGACCACATGTCAGGAAGATTGTGAGGGGTCAGAGAGAATTGAAGGCATATCTTAGCAAGTCAAACAAACCCCAACATGTTCGTGAGGAGAGAGCATTTGTTATGCGTTTCTGTGCTAGATATGTGCTGCTTGATGATCATGTCTGAAGATGAAGACCAAAAAGCAAAGTTAAGCTTGTCCATCTGCTGCAGCTGACACTGAGGCATCAGTACCAAAACTTGGTGCTGAAAGATGCTGGTCAAAGCTGGAGAGCAGGCTTGTGGTGAGCCTTGATATTTTTCCTAGGAGAAAGACATTGAAGGTCATTAATCAAGAGCTAGTGAAAAGGACCATTGCTCTCCTTTACCATCCCAAAAATAGAATGACCAAACCAAACCCTTCTGTTGCTGGTATGGGCAACCATCCAGCCACAACCCCTGTTGATGTTTGCAAGAACAGAGTGCTACCATGATAAGTAGCTTTTGTATTGCAAGGGGGCTGGCTTGTGCGCTGAGACAGTTCTGATAAATTTCTCCCACAGCAGGAGAAAGAGGGATTTAATTGCTGTAGTCATTTACCTGAGATAAGATAACAATCCTGAAATTTATGTTGGTGTCAGAGTCCAAATGAATGAAATGCTTAAAAAGAAGGGGAGCTTAGGTCTGTGTTTAGAGTGGAATTACATCACTACATAGATAATGGTGGATCCTTTTGGCAAGCAATTGAATCCATGTTTGCATGGAGGAAATATGAGGATATGTTTGGAGAGCTGTTTCCTCAGCTTGTCTGGTGCTATCAGTGGGTGCTGGTGGTGCTTTGACATCTAGCATGGATGTGGCAAGTGTGCTCGTAGGAGCATTATGCAGGATTATTCTGGTGAAATGCCTCCTCACTTTCTGATCTCTGTTTTGCATTCATTTACATGGTATAGTCAATCATGTGAAGTGAATGATGCAGCATGTAGTGGTTGGCACGGTTAATGTCTGTTTTTTGGTCACTTCCTGGGTGAGGTTGCTGTTGTTTGGGGCTGTCAAATTCCCACATGAATCATGTGCCGTGTGCTCCTAAATTCCCATGTGAATCATGTGTGATGTGCCTTATGTCAGTAAGTGCAGCTGAAGAAGGTACCTGCCCCACAGAGGAATGTGTCTTATTTCTGCTCCAGGGCACTTTCACACTGCAGTAGATCCTGCTTCTTGCAGGTACCTTAATGTTGCTCTTGAAACTGTCTCTCACTGGTTCATTTGATGCTACACCTAAATTAGGGGTTACTGGGTTAGGTCAGGGATCACTCTAGCAATTAATGCCCACTTCTGAGCCAAAATAAGTTTTTGTCAACAGGAACAGGAGAAGAGGAAGAGGTGCATTTAACCTGGTGGATTCTACAGTTTGTGGCTCTCTGAATAGTGAGCATAATCTAATGCCAATGTATTTGTGGTGTTCTGGGTAAAATATCACATGTGATATAGTGGTTTCTTTGTCCATTACCTGGGTAGGCTGCCTTTAGCACCTAGAGAACTGTCATGAAAGCAGTGAATTGTCTCAGAAACCCTGACCTGTTGTTACTTTTACTCTCTGTTTCTTTCCAATACAATGTTGAAGAGGTCTTAGGGTGTTGTATTAATCCATAAATGATTCCATAGCCTTAGTTTAAGTGATTAAATTTAGTTTTGGATTAAGTCTGTGGCTGACAGTGAAATCCTCTCTGAACTAGTCCAAATCTGTTACAGCCTTTGGAGAAAAGAGGATCTACCATGAACCTTGCTGCTGGAGCTGGCTAGGAAGAAGTAATTCATGTTGGATATTGTACTAGCATGGAGATTTTGATTCTAGTGTCATTTGGGAAGAAAAAATGAAAGCTTGGAATTTGCTGCTGATTGTTGCCTAGGAAGTCCTAATGTGTCCTTTCCTCCACAGTGTGGCCCTGTTTCTGTTGGGTGGGAGAGCTAGGATGGAGCAGAAACCATTAGCCAGGTGGTGGAAAATAATGGACTATGTCTATATAATGTTTAGATAACTTGACTGAGAGAAATGAAGACTGCTTAGCAAGGTGTGTTTTGGTTTGGTTTTTTGTTTGTGTGGATTTTTGTTTTTTGGGTTTTTTTGTGTGTGTGTGGTTTTGTGGTTTGTTTTTTTTTTTTTTTTTTTTTTTTTTTTTTGGCTTTTTTTTTGTTTGTTTTTTTAATTTTTATTTTCCATGCTAGTTCTTGCCACCTTTTGTAATAGCTTCTTATTTTGGCCCTGCACTTTCTGGCTTTAACTTATACTAGTGTCCCCATATAATAAAAATACATGAAAATCTGATTTTCAGTTGCTGCCTGGGGGAAGAAGGGAGGGGTTAAAGAACACAAGTTCTCCTGATATACTGCACTGTTGAAAGATGTTAAAGGACCATAGTGGTCATCTGAAATAGAAGTTTGTTGCCCAGAACTAGTGCAGCATGATTCTGAACGTATTCTGCAGAATTCATGTGGGTATGGGAAGGAGGAGAGAAATTGTGAAATGAATTGTAGCTCTTTATATTATTTTCTTACAGTTTGAAAAATCTGTCTTCTGATGGATTTGGGTGCTTACGTGCACTAAACTGACCTGCTTTTTCCCTTTATACCAAAATGCACACAATTGTTTTCCTCCTTCTAGCAATTTGAGGACAGAAGGCAGAAAAAGGGGTTTTGTTCCTTAACAAGACATTATGTCTGCCTGGCATTTTCATTTGCAATAAGGCTCCTTTCATACTATTCCAGCACTTGAAAAGGACCTTAACTTGCTATCCTGTTAAGAACCTCTTGTGCTGCCAGAAAAATGTAAAGAGGCTGTAGACATTTGGTGCTCAACTCTCATCTGCAGTACAATGAAGAAAAGGAAATAATACATTCTTGGCTCTCCCAAATTTAGCAGAGCCAAAAGGTTATCAGCTGACAGAGTAGATGAATTGTAATTATGATAACTAATGTTACTGGAAGTCTTTAAAAAGCAATTGAATTAATTGTGTTTGATCTTGGTGAGAATCTGTGGCTTTTGGGATGGATTTTGATCTGGATCTATTATCTGGGATGCCGTGTGGTGTAAGTGGGGGGAAAAATAATGTGAGTCAATTGTGTGGGACTTGTCATTTTATCTGCTTTGTATCTATATTGTGGAATACTTAATAGAGGTTGGTTTTTGGGGTTTTTTTTCCACTTTTTATTCCTCTCCTTTTTGGATGAGTAAATTGAACTCTGCTACAGTTTGGAATCTGCAAGCTATTACAAAAGCCTTTTTTGAAAGTCTGGCAAATTGGAAAATCTAGTTTCAGAGTGAATTGGGTGTATAACATAGTTTACCCTTTCTGCGTAAAGTGGTTATAGTTACGAGTTAGAAAATCTATTTCACAGACTCTTATTTTTATATATGAGCATTCAGTTAATACACAAAACAGGAACAAGGTGAGAATTTCTGGTGAAATTACTATTTATTTAACTAAAGCAGCCTTTGACTATCTTCATCAAGGGGGACAAGGTAAAGTTCTTATTATATACAGATTTCCTTCCTCAACAATTCTTTAGCCATTTTTTTTCCTAGCTACTTCTGTAGGACTTTGGGATAATTAGAGTACAGCTGAGGAGTGGTGGGTCAGACAGATCGTGTCTTCCAGAGTAATCTGTCTTGTTACAAATAATTATCTGCTGTTTGTTTAAATATTGGTAGCATAGATGTATAACCTGCTGTTCTACCATTCCAGTGCAAAAATAGTGCAAGCAGGTGTAATTATATCTCAGTACTGAAGGGTGGTCTATTAATGAAAGGCAAGTGGATTTTTTTTTGCTAAAAACTTATCAAGAGCTGATCCAATGATTATAATTTGTCTTTTTCATAATAAGTGGAACTAGTTAAACAAGTCTTCTCAGCTTTAAGTAGTTTCTTGAAGTCCTCTTTCAAATTTCTCTTCTGTAGAATGAAAAGCTAAATTGAGTATGAATAACCACATATTTAATTTTGGGAAAGGCGATTTATTTTGAATTCTTTTTCTAGTAAGAATATGTATCTGCAAGAGACTACTTTTAAAATGGCATCCTCAAGGAAAATATGTTTAACTTAAAGGTAGGTGCAATAGTGATGCAGAAATACCTCCTTGGCCTTTGGTTCTTTGGGTTTTAATCTTTAAAATGAGAAGATTTGCCTCTTGACAATGGCTGAAAATTATCAACAAAACAGCATTGGATCTTACATTTTCTTTTTTCTCTTCATACCTACTGCTGTCTCCCAGACTCTCTGTGCTAAGTGCAAAACAAGCCTTTCCATTCCTAAACTTATTTTAGCTTTGAGCTGATGTGGGTATAGTGCTTGACCTGGAAGACGTGGATGGCTATCTTTAGCCTTGTGTAGCTTCCCTGCTTAGCTGGGATTTCACATCATAAGCTTTTGTGATGGTCTTTTGGTGTTTTGTTAGTATTTGAGGGATTCTTGAAGTATAGGTGGTTGCCTTTCCATCTGTCTCCTTGCAGCTATTCATTAGAAATTCTTTGTGACCTGATTTTTTCAGGTCTGTCTTTAGATTGATGGGTAGAAAATGTGGAACCAGTAGGTAAAGGGAGCTTTATGCTCCATCTACAGAGAAAATTTTACTCTAGGCAGCTAAATAACAAGGGATAAAAGTGTCTCGTCATCACGTGTCTTGTCTTTGAGATTTTTTTTCTTGTCTTAGTGGGACTTTGTTGAATTCTCAGAAAAAATTGTAGAACCTGACCTCTCATTTCCATCCCAGGGCAGAACATTAGTGCAGTGAGCTAAGCATAGATGTGGCTGTGTAGCTACAGAAGTGTTCCCTTGTTACTCAAAAATATCTTTGAATATTTATATGGTGAATTAGCACCATAGTGTAGAGAAGGTGTGGCAGAAAATCTTTTGGGATCTTGCAGGCTGCTCCATGCAAAGTTAGTGTTTTCCTTCTAAAAGCACATGTTAAAAAGAAAAAAGGCACATATATAATGTGCTGAATAAGGATGTTGAGAGTTGAATCAGGCGATGTGTGATTCTGCAGAGGCACCTTGTGTTATGGATTGTAATTTTTTCAATCAGACCTTTATTTTAAAAACTGCTTATACCAGGGAAAAGCTTTGTACCTCCTCTGATAGATGTCTGCATTTCACTGAAATTGAAGTAGTTGTGTTTCGTAGACCTTATTAAAGGTTTTTCATGAATTGCAAGTTGACCTCAGCTTTGATAAATCTCTTGGTCTATTTTGAGTTGTTACTGGTATTAATGTTCTGTGGAAAGAAAGATTCTTGCTTTCCAGTTGAGCCAAATTCTTCATTTTTGGAGATTTCAAGAGTGCTCACTTTCTTTCCTTAATTTTTCCAAGCTGGCTTTCCTCTTAGAATGGCCTTTTTCTCCTGTGGTAACCTGACTGGGATGAGGGGGACCCTGCATTGGGGGTGAGGAACATTTGAACAACAAAGTTTGACAACTCTAGAGGAGTGATGGAGATTGTAAAAGTCAGAATAACATGGCTGGCAATTATAAATTACATGATTTACAATGGCCATGACGTTGACAGGTGGAGTTCTTCAGCAGAGTAGTTCCAGTTTAGCACCCACCTCTGCTCCTGTATGTGTGGATCACATCTGACCCACTGCTCCATTTCACCCACGGCAGGATGCATGGCAGGGCACTCATGGGCACAGCAATGGATGGGCTCAGTGAAACGCCAGCTGAGCTATGTAAGTTGAGGGAGAAATTATTGGTGTGGATCTTTTAGGTGGGAAAGTAGGGCTAAGCTTAACCATCTGTAGGCAATTAAAATTCATGACAGAATATCAGGATATTATACCCTCCACCAGTCATTTCTTCATTAACCAGAACTGTGCAAATATAACACGGTCTGTTAAAATTTAATCCCAAGAAATGACTTCTTGTAAGCTTTCCCGCCCACAAGGATCAGTATTGATGCATAAAAACGGGGAGTAGGTGGAAATGCTTGAAATGCCTTAGAAGCCTCTTTCAACTTAATATAAAAGCACAACAGCTGGGAAAAAAAACCAAAGCAGTTTCTACACATAACATAAAGGAGTTTAGTAAGCATTTGTTTCCAGCGGGTGTTGGGTGATGGAACTGGCTGACAGAAGCTGTGTCTTGTGTATTTAAAATACCTGCTAATGAATTTGGATACACTTTGTTATTTAAGAATCATGTTGATTTGATTTGTATTAAGGTCTAATCTAGGTACTGAGTTTCAGTATGGCTCTTTATAATTTTTTTTTACCCACTTCAGTGTGGTCTTCTTCCATCCCTCTATTGCTTTGATGGCCCCCCTCCCACCCCCCTCCAGCCCTTCTTGTTATTTCTGCTGAGAGATGATAAGAGTAATGAAGCGGCTGTAACTTTCCATGTGTTTAGTTTTCCTGAACTTGCTTCCAAGTTGGTGGAATTTCTTGAACCACTGAATTGCTTTAAAAACCCCCGTATTTCAGTTGGGCGCAATCTGTCAGTAGAGCTGACTGCTTGCAATGGTTCATCTGTCCTGTTATCAGTCTTAGCGCTGTGTCTTGGGTTTCCTTAGTGAATGACTGTATGTTTCAAAGGTTTAATGTTTTTTTTTGACTGTTTTTCAACCTATGCAGCCTAACATCAGAGCTGCCTTACCAAATGGATCCTTTTATCCTCTTAAGGGAGGGTGTTCCTTAGGATGCACATACAGCTGGTATTTGAAGTGCTGAAGACCTCTTTACGCAAGCATTACAATTTTGTGTCACTGTATCACACTGGTAGCTATGGGTTTTTAAGGAATTGTTTTCTCTGCAGATGAGGCCTGTTTATACTGCAGAATAGTGGGGTTTTTTCCTTCTTAGTCAGAAGGAAAAACTGTAAAATCGGTGTTGTCTTTGCCTCTCTTCTACACTATTGATTGTCACAGACCTTGGGCTTAACAGATGCACGTAACATTCCGGTCATCCATAACTCAGATCTGTGCCTTTGTCAGGGAAAATATCAAGAACATCCAGGAAGATCAGCCTTGGTCTTTAGCACTACAGCCTAGTTGTCTTCAAGAAAACAAACAAATCGTAAAAGAAAACAAATAAAAAAGCTTACCCTGACTTCCTGCTCTTTTCTGTGGATTTTTTTTTCAGTGCAGACGTGGACTAGTGCTTTCAAAATTGAAAGATGGTAGAGCTTTCAGTTAGTATGTTCCTATAACTTTTGGTTAAACCCACTAACTGGGTAAGTAGGTGTCACCTGTGGCTAACTTTGGGAGAATGGCAGCAAGATTTTTGTTCAGTGGCAGAAAAGTCTCAAGTAAAATACCAAATACTTACACGTTAGTCTGGGATAAGCAAGGTGATGGGTTGTACCCACTGAAGTTATTGTAAGGGCTGGGGACTGGAGATGAGAGAGCTCCAGGGAAGGAAAGACTGTTTCTGAAAAAAAACCCCACCCCAACATGTTTAATGAGTTTCAGCCCCCAGGGAATGACATATTTTAAAAAATGCTCCCATTCTAACCCCTCCCCCTCATAAAATGAATGGTAAAGTAAACAGAAATGTAATTACACACCTGTAGCTTGGATGTTTCTTCCTGATGTACAGAAGCACAGCCACTAAATAAAGGCGGTGGTTTTTAACTGATGGGAGAAGATGCAATGGGGTTGTTTTTTTGTCATCGTTGTGTATGCTTAAAGATAAGAGAGACAGAGTTATAAGTGTATGTAGATGTATATGCCTGTGCACATATTATATACATAGACCTGTTTATATTTTTTCCTTCTGGGGCTTCCATTTGGAAATGGTGAAATTCCTGAGAAATTATGCAGCCCTTTCAAGTTGAGAATAATTACGCAGCGGTGTGCCGATCTGAGATTGTTAAAGTCTGTCTTTAACAAGGCATTTCTAATTGGTTGCTTGGGAGGGTGGTAAATCCTCAGTTCATACTAAAGCACATGTCTGTGCTGTTTCAGTCACGTGCTGGAGTGGAAGTTCTTGCATCCTGTCCTGCCACACGCCCCCTATTCCCCTCCCCAGATTTACCTTCAGACTTGAATAGTACTTCTCTAGCTTGTGATGGGAATATTTTCCCCGAGAATGAAAGAACACTGTGTGGAGAGTATGTATTCTTTCTCATTCACTTATTTTTAAAAAGCAGTGCCATAACTGAGCTCAAGGTAAATAATCTGAGTCAGTCAGAAAAAGGCTTATAAGAGGGGAGAGATTCAGAACAGAAGTGTCAAACAAAGGACATTCTTGTTGCTGAATGCTAGCTTCTTGTGTTCAGAGACTTCATGTAGATGTAGTAGGTACAGACAAGAAAGAGTACATCTCAGGCAAACAACTGAGGGAATTCAGATATCCAGTCTCTGTGGGATAATATTTACTGCTGCTTCTTCCCTGCTTCCCCTCCAATCCCAACCCACCCCCCTTTCCTGGCCAGCTCTGACAACTCAAATGAAAAGCAATCTCAACACAATTTTCATTACTGTTTATGGATATTGAGTTCAGCTACTCTGCATGGTTGGTAAGGTTAATTCTCAAGGTTTTCTCATGGGTACCTTCATTATCTGACATCTGTCAGTTTCTCTTGTATATATGCAGTGCCTGGACATTGGCATCTGCACACTAGAGAGGCAGGTATATTCACTGCTTCCTTCTGACTCTGCTGGAGAAAAGCTGGTAGTTGTTTTTCTACTTGATCCAAGATATACGCTAAATCTCTTCTGGTGGTCAGGGTCTGAATGTGGAAGTTTCTAGATATATTTTCCTGTTCTTCTGAATGTTTCTGTCTCCGTCCTTGTCTTGCTTGTGTCTTACTTGTGTATGTAAGTGTGAAAGTTGTGTTTGAGCTGCTCGACTGAATGAGCAGGGATAGTGGTGACTTCATGGACTTGCTGGAAAATCTTAGTTTCACTCTCAGCAAGAGCTCCCCACCCAACCGGGGAGGCTCGCGCAGATCTGTGCTGCTGGCTGCACCGGGCTTGCTCTCGTGAGCTTGGCTTTGTTCAGAGCGAAATTTAGCTCACCCTTTAAGCATCATGTATATGGTTTCCTTGTGGTTTCTGTTTGTACCGAGTTGTATGGTCACCATCATGTGCCCAGCTTTGCCCAGCTTTTTAGACAAGAAATAAGTGCCTTGTGATTTTTTTTTTTTTTTTCCCCTTCCATTTCCTGCATGTATTGTTCATAAATCCTAGCCAAAGTCCTGGCAATGACTTGTTAATGAAAACATGAGACACACAGAGTTGTTCTAGTCTGCCTGGCTTCCACTTTCGTAATGCATTCTGTATATAAACACAGGGATGTATATGTCCAGTGATCCGACCCTCCCCCTCCTTCCTTGTCTATCATTTGCTGTTACTGGTACAGTTCCAGTGCCGGAAAGGGGAGACTGATACAGACAGCTAAACTCTGCAGTGCTTAGCTGGAAGGTACTTGGGTATTATAGTGATGCTGTCTACAAGATCTTTTGATGAAGGGGATCTTGGCAGTGCATGTTTTCTAACCTGGCCTATTCCAAAATAATTTTGGAGAACTTCAGGCTGACAGTGCTGAGACATTTCTGCTGCATTTCTTTGAAGTTGTGGATGGGATCGCTATTTTGTACTTGCAATGTTTACCAAGCCTTTCTAACGTTATCCTGATGTGTGTGGTGGGTTTTTTTCCCTTCTTTTTCTAGGATGATACAGTGCTGCTAAGAGTGGAATTTAATATCTGTTAAATTTTTTACAGATTGTGAAGAAATCCTGTTGCAGCTGGCTGTGATTATAGACTACTGCCAGCATGCTGGAATGGGAACGTGTAGGGTAGAGCAAGTTGAAGCAAATGAAATGGAAACTTCCTTATTTTTATGGTGGTATTAGCTGTGAAGCTTAATTATAAAGTTTGACCTTTTTACCTTCAGAAAAAAGCCTGAAGCTGTGTAACATCTGGTTCCTGCAGAGGAGCCCTGTGTAATTTCTGTAGTGGGCTGGGTTGGAAGTGCTCACCTTCTCCTCCATTGCCACCTCCCGATCCCTGTGTGGTTTTGGGATTGCTGCTGTTTGAACCTTCTGCTTTGCAGCAGCAGCAGAACCTGACCATACTTCGTATCCTCCCAAATCGTAATAAATCTTTTGGCTCTTCTGTTCTGTAACAGGAGGTGGGATTTAGGGGAGGGGAAGACATACAAATAAGCTCTGTGTCTGATCCATCCTTGGGCTTTGACGGATGGGTGGGTCAAAGCATCGGTCATGGTGGATGCTGTGGCTCAGAAGCGGGGCAGGAAGAATTCCCTCCTGTCATCACTGCATGGCTTCCCAGCAGACTTCCTGGTTGGAGCAGTGGTTTTAGTTTGGAAATAGGCTGTTGTTGAGACTGGTTTTCTGAAGGAGTGGAACAAATGTCAAACCGGCTACACCATCAGAGTGCCCTTAGTGGTTTTGGCTGGAACCAGCTGTTGAGAGCGTGGGGAACTGAATGGATGGTCATGATAGTAACTGAAAGGAGTTCCTGATGTTCCTACAGTAGTCACGAAGTTCTTGCTATCTACAGCTGGATACATATCCTTGTATTGTCCTCTTCCATCTCTACCCAGTTCTGAAATGCAGAGTTTGAAATTCCACCCAGTCTCAGGGGAGGCAGTGAGGGCTGGGGCCCTGGCCACTTCTCCAGGCTTGTTTGTCAGCCAGAAACCTCGTGTCGTGAGTGGCTATGAGTCATGGTCTAGCTGGCTGCTGAAGTGCATTGCAGGGACATGTAGAAGTTAGATTTGCTGTGACAATGTTTTTGCCCTCATGTTTTCCTGTACCTGCTTTGTGTGCTGGTGGGAGGATTTTAGTGGACTCCCCTGGTGTTGCCTGTAAGAGACAAAATGGGGGACATGCAGTGTTTATTTTCAGTATTGGTAGGGATTTATGTTCACTTCACTGGGACTGTACTGGGATGCAGTGCACTGGCCTGCCTCTTTGATTTTAACCCCCTCGATGAGAAGAGATTCAAAGCAGCCCTGTGGAGAAGGACTTGGGGGTGGTGATTGATGAGAAACTCGACATGAGCAGGCAGTGTGAGCTTGCAGCCCAGAAAGCCAACTGTATCCTGGGCTGTATCAAAAGAAGCGTGACCAGCAGGTCAAAGGGGGTGATCCTGCCCCTCTACTCTGCTCTTGTGAGACCTCACTTGGAGTATTGTGTCTAGTTCTAGTGTCCTCAACATAAGAAGGACATGGAGCTGTTGGAGCAAGTCCCGAGGAGGGCCACGAGGATGATAAGAGGGCTGGAGCACCTCCCGTATGAAGACAGGCTGAGAAAGTTGGGGCTGTTCAGCCTGGAGAAGAGAAGGCTGCGTGGAGACCTTATAGCAGCCTTCTAGTATCTGAAGGGGGCTTACAAGGATGCTGGGGAGGGACTCTTCATTCGGGACTCTAGTGGTAGGACAAGGGGTAATGGGTTTAAACTTAAACAGGGGAACTTTAGGTTAGATGTAAGGAAGAAGTTCTTTACAGTGAGGGTGGTGAGGCACTGGAATAGGTTGCCCAAGGAAGTTGTGAATGCTCCAACCCTGGAGATGTTCAAGGCCAGGCTGGACAGAGCCTTGGGCGACCTAGTTTAGTGTGTGGTGTCCCTGCTCATGGCAGGGGGGTTGGAACTAGATGATCTTAAGGTCCTTTCCAACCCTAAGTATGATTCTATGATGGAGGTTCAAAAACCTGATTAACAGCTCTATAGCTGATGGATAGAACAGGGCAAGGAAGATTAATTATAGTGGGATGGGAGGTACAAGCTTGCAAGAGTGGTTGTGCAGGAGTGAGAAGACTGAATGAACTGTCTTGTGATTTGCTTTCAGAGTTGATTATTATTTTTTTTTTTTCTTAGCAATATTGAGGGGTTTTTTGTTCTTTGCGGGAGGAGTAATTGAGTGTATGGAGGCAAGCGGGGAGAAAAATAGGTGGTGGAAAACAGCAGGGCTGGGGGCAGTTAGCTTTGAATTTGAGGTCAAAGTAGACTTCTAAAAATTGCTTGGTAAAATAGCTTCTTGATTCTTTGTGATCATTTTGCTGCATTTATACTAGAGCTACTTTTCAATGACCCAGGGCCTCACATACACTCAGTAGCACAAGTTTTGCCAAAGGCAGATAATAGTAGGGTTTTATGTTATTAAGCTCTATTGAAAACAATTTAATTGCATCTGGATAAAGTTCTGTTTCTGAACCTTGCCACACTTCTGAACTGCCTTGCTCATCTTGCAGTCTAACTTGTAAAGGTCTTTATCATGGGGATCCCCTTTATTTATTTAGTTTTTTCTTCTAGTATATTTATGATGATAATATGTAATGGGGGTTTGACTTTTTTCATGTGGCTGACCTGAAGTACTTTTCTGATTGATTTTTTTGGAGGCAAATTTTGTTATAGGGGGTGGAATGTATCAGAGCTCAGTTATTTGAAAATCAAAGAAACAAGCAAAAGCATCTACAGGCAGATTAAAGAAAATAAACAAACCAAAAGGATTGGTTCAAAGATCATGGTACAAAGAAAAAAAAAAAAAGAAAGAAAAAGCAGCAATGAGGTTTTATAATGCTTCATCCATACAATTGTCTTAAACTAGCACAGTTAGGATGAGTGAATTATGCATAAATAATGGAAAAGTTTATACGACAATATAGCTGTCTGTGGGAATACTACAATTAGATATGAAATTATTGTTCATGAAGACAGCCTGATGTCTGGTTGAATACAGGTATTATAGAGAACTGTTGAAATGAGGGCAAGCTGAAGGCAGAGTAACAAAGAGCCTGAAGGGCTGCACACACGTGTGTTTTGAGTGAATTATAACTGCCATACAACAATTAGCATGTTTTGTTGTTTTTCTCCTCCTCCTGTATTTGTATTGGAGTTTTACCAACCTATACTTCTAAAAAACCTTAATGCAACTTGTCTCAGTGTTAGCTTTGTGAAGTTAAAGTGGCTTTTGCCTGTATGTGTTAATAGGCCTGCAGAAAGAAACAAGGCATGTTTTCCAGTAAGCACCCTGTTGCAGCTCAGAAACAAGGAGTTAGGCTTGTGAGAAAATCACCCTATGAGAAAACCCACTCAGTGCTTGGTAGCAGTAACAAGAGCCAGTAGGGTGGTAGGAAAGACAAGTCAAAGTAAGGAACAAACCGGCAAATGTGGTGTACCATTCAGAGCTTCACGTGCTAGGAAGACTGTGGGGTTATAAAAGCCCATCTGCTGAATGGAGCGAGGGTCCTGAACACACAGATGGTGCGTGGTGTTTCAGAATCTCAATCTATCCACTTTGGTGTAAAAACTTTTCTTCAAAGTTACTTATTACGTACTCATGTACTCCTAATCATGGATGTACTCACTATGTACGTATTTTTAGACTACGTGAAAGCAGTCGAACGGTGGAGGGATAAGACACTTAAAGGGAAAAAAGCAAATTCTTGAAAGCTTCAGCTTCAAAATGTTTTTTTAAAAGTAGTGAAATTTTATTGAGCCAGTTGTCAGGTTGTTGCAGTAAATGTCAGGTGAGGAAGGGATGAATAGTAGAAAAGCTGTTGTTCAGACTGTGGATGAGACGCTGTGCCTGCTCACACTTCAGGTTTAAGATGTGATGCTTCAGTAAGGTGACCAATAACGTTGTTAGTATATATAGTGTGTGCATCTGGTTTTAAACATCAAATTGCTTTAAATTAAGCTAGTAAGCATGCATATTGTTGACATCAAATCTTTATGCGGGGATGCTGTGCTTCATGTGTTGCATCACAGTAATTATGAAGCGGGAATTGTGTTTTGGGGCTTTGTTTTTCTGGCTTGGGAACGTGCGTGATGCCAGTCAGTCTTGCACAGAAAGACTTCTTGGAACTTACTGTACCTGTGGATTTAAGCTTTAAATTCGACTAAGACTTGGTTATGTTGCTGACAAAAACCATATTGGTGGTGGCAGCAGTAGCAGAGTTCCTCATTGTACCATAGTATTTTGAGAGGTACAGTTAGAGTTTTTGGGATGGGTATTGTGTGACTGCAGGTTAACGTCTGCACAGTGCATGCTGGCTTTGCTTAGAAGATTTCTGGGAGTTTTATTATGATCTCTTAGTGGGTGGTGGCATTTGAAGAATAGAAGAATGCAATCCCTCTGTCCAGTGGAGCTTTGGTAATTACTCCTCCACACACTTCAGCTTAAGTAACTGAGTCCAGTGTTTTCTATTTGGCCTGGCAGAAGCCTGCAAAGTATACGCACAGAAAGCTTGCTAAAAATTTTTTGAAAACAAGTGAGGGTGTAAACATGCAACCTTTTGCTGACCTGCAAAACTGAATCAATGCCCTTCAGCTGCTTGCTACTGCCTAGTCCTATTTCCACCATGTCTCCACTGATGGTACACACTGGTGGTTTGTGTGTGGAGCTGACAGGGATGCCTGATAACCAAGCTACTACTTAACCTCCTCTGTTGATGTGTGGGCTGGTCTGGTCCTCAGCCTCTGCTTGGGAACATGGGCAGGTGGCTTGAGATTGTATGCTTTATTTGGGAAAGCATGTGCACCTCTCTTTTCACTGTGCTGGTTCTCTGCTTATGAGCCTGTGTGTATCGTTACTTTTAGAGAGGCTTGTTGCTTTTTTGTGTGTGTTCAGTTGTGTGGTCTTTTCTCTGTCTAGGTAATAGTTCATCTGGGCTGTGTGCTTTGTCTCTTCTGCGCTCTTCTCCTTCCCTCGTCCCTTGATAAACTGAGAAGCCCTCCCTCTGAGAGCTTTAACTCCGCTTCTGTGGCCCTGAGAAAGCAGGTTGATGCTGTTTGTTTCTTTGCTCTTTGTTCTTATCTGATCCCCCTTGCTAGTTAGCAGTGCAGCATGGTGGCTCTGTGTTGCCATAGCTGCTGCGTGATGGCCTTTGCAAACTGACCTCAGGCTAGCTTAATAATCAGTTAATTTGCAGGTTCCACTAGATTCAATATTTAACAAAGGACATGGTTTTACCTCACTCTTTTTCTTGTTGTGCTAATTGGTGAGGGAAGGGAGAAAGAAGGCCAGTAATTTTAACAGTAGTTTTAATGATGAACTTCTAGTATCTGACAACTGCGATGCAGTGATGATTTTTTTTTAATACAGTCTTTGTAGAGTATGATAGCAACCAAAATATCTGATGCTGGATTATCTATTGAAATACACTCTCTGTGCTTGTTGCAGTCTTGGCAACCTTAAACAAACACACAATGATTTGCAGTTTGTAGCTGTTAAAAGGAAATCAGTGGCTGAAGGTTGTGAATTGGTGTGTAAGCTTTTAACAATGAGTGCAATTTAACTGTTGGGACAAATTAATGAGGTATAGTAAGTCTGCAGTTAGCTGGAGGCTTTAAAGAGCATTGAACTGGAGCATGTGTTTTGTGGGGGTTTTGGGTGTTTTTTCCCATTTAGTAAAGGGCTCTTCCATGAAAGTAAAGCCTCATACTGTGGCAGCAGAGTGGAAAATTGCGAGAGGGGTTTTCTGTAGTTTGAAAACTCGCAAGACGTTGTTCTGGCATTGTGCAGGAAAAGTGGCACCCCCCATCATCAACTGGGCAGTGCGTGGTCCCCAGGGGCTGTGGTGCTGCTCTGGACTGTGGGCTGGATGCTTGCACCCAGGCTCTGTGCTCTGTCACTGTGCTGGGTCCCCTACACTCAGTGCAGCCTTCCTGCGCTGAGTGAGCAGGCAGGTTTTGGTGGGTTTGGTATGTATTTTTATTTCCTTTTTTTTCTTTTGACTGTAACTGCAATGCTATTTTGGAAAGAGGGATGCTTGCCTTGGGTCCTTGGCAGGAGACAGATTTATCTTCTGAGGAGTGGAGAGTTTACCTGGAGATGTAATTGTGTTGGAAGTGTAACTGTGCCCTCTCTCTGCAATTGCTCTATTTATTCTTAGTCTAACTCCAGTCAACACAAATGAGTTGAAGTTTTCATGTATTTGTCAAAATGAGCTAATGGACAAGAAGCTGTTTGCAGGAAGGCTGTCCTGGGTTGCCTATGGTCAGCTATATAACTATACGGAACATCTATTCCTCCCCTTCACCCCTTTCCTCCCTAAGTTTTAGGGTGCCTCTGATAGTTTCTTGCTGACTTTAAGCTTTCTGGACTAGGAAAGGACACTGTATAGCTTAGGGACCTCTCTACAGTACTCTCACTGTTCGAGGATGGAATGGGGACATTTGGGGCTCCTAATGCAGGCTTTCTGCAGATCTCTTTTTTTGTAGTGAACAAAACTCCCCATCCTCAGCATGGGGACTGTGAGAAGTGGAAAGGACTTCATTAACAGTTCCTGCAGAAGGCAGAGCAGCTGCACAGTGCTGTCCCTCTCTTGCCTTCTGTGGCTTTTGGTTTTGGAAAAGGATGAATAAAATACATTGTTGCAAAGGGAAAGGGAAGCAGACTGTCTGGGTGGGAGAAGTTTAATGCTGATTTTTACAATGAGTGGTAATAAATATGTGTACTTGTGACAGTTTGGTGGCAGTACGCAAATAAATAGTGTGCTCTAAATGGTACAGCGGAAGAGTTAATGTCTTAGTGGGTGCTATCTGATCACCCATGCATCATCTCAGGGCATTAAAAAAGAAAAGCAAACTTCTAGATGTTTGAAGCTGCAGTTGTTGGTGGCACTCTGCTAACCACTAATGTCTGACTGTGCCACTGTAGAAATACACTGTGATAAATTTATCTGTGGTTATCTCCCCTCCTTCTCTCCCAGCGGTAGATGAGGATTTTAGCTTTCCAGAGGAAGGCTGGGAATGCAGCCTTAGCTGGTAGAGGCATCCTCAGCAAAGGCCTGAAGGCTTTGGCAGGCAGAGGGCTGTGTGCTTGCTCCAGAGCTGCTCTCCAGGCTTCCTCTCCAGGCTGCTCTCCAGAGTCCTTCCCCTCTGCCCAGACCAAAGCAAACCCTCTGTCCAGCCCTGCTTGGTCACGAGGATTGGCTGCTCCTGTCAGCTTAATAAGGACTGTTGGTGTTTCAAAGTGTGTATATAGTGTGTGTGTGTATGTGTGTATATATATGTATAGGGAGGGGACAGGAGAGTTGCATACAAAGCTTGTAGCCACTCCTCATACAAAGCTTGTAGCCACTCCTTTGTCCCATTTTGCGGTACCTGAAGTTAGAAGGTGGTTAGTACTTTGCTACTCTAGCTGGTGAACACAGGGAGGAGGAAGCTCCTTCCACAGAGGAGCTGTCTCCTGTGGGGCTCTGAGTATTTGATGTATTGACTTACAGGCTTTGGAGTACTTTTGAATTACTCTTCTGATGAAGGGACCGTTCTTATTCTTTATTAGTGTGTACCCTGGCCAGAGTTTGTTAGCAGAAGTAGGTTTAACTAACATAAGCCGGAAAGGATACCTATGGAAATGTGCTCAAAATTAAATCGACCTACATAACTGCAACTAAGAATGAAATCTTGTAGGATTCCCATTCTAGTATGAAAAGAATGCATCAGAAGACACTTTCTAAGGAAAAATCCCTGTGCAACTTAGAAGGAAGCTTTGAGAGATTTCTGGGTTTGGAAGTGCAAATAGACATTTGCAAAATGAGTGACAGGAAAAGGTACAAATAAATTGTTCATATGCTTGTCTACACCATTTCTTCGTAAGCTTTGGATTGCATCCTGGCACGTGGAGGACAAGGGAGCAAGATGTGTTTTGGAGGTGGCACCTTTTCCTGCAGCAGTTCTTGATGCTGCAGAGTATGCTGAGGGCAGAGCTCTGTCCTGGGAGGAGTTGTCCACCAGTAGCTCTCACAGCTGTTTGGCTGCTGGGCTGAGCCCAGGCCACTGCAGCTGGGCAAGTGATGTGGAGAACTGTAAACCATCGGCATAGCTGGTTGGAGAGGTTGGGGCACAGAAGTGATGGTCCCTTTCCTGTGTTTGGGCTTGCACATTGCCACTTGGGGTTCAGCGCAGGGCTCTCTCTGAAATACATGTTACTTCCCAGCATGGAAGTACCCAAGTGCTGAGCTGTGCATCTGCTATTTATTGGGATTTGTTTTATAAACGTGCCCATGAATGGGCAGGAATCTTCTTTCAGAAGGTGTGCTCAGTATCTTAAACAAGAAGCAAAATGCAGAAGGCTCCTGAGGACCTGCTGTCACTCTTCTGGGCTGCTGGAAAGAGGTGGCCCAGGATGTTCTGTGAAAGGCGGGGTACTGGCTGTGTGTCATGGTTGGGTTTCACAGGTACAATTATAATGTAAGCAGTGCTTCTGGAAGAATGTGCTCCACAGGTTTTCTCAGTATTTACATGCAAAATATTCCCTTCAGTATCTATACACCCCCTTCCCCAAGATAAAAGAGGAGCTTTGAAAAAGACTAAAATTGTGGAGGTTCTTGAAAGCTGTCACAGTTTGTCATTTGCAGTTACTGCTGTTATTTCTTTTGCAGGATGAGTCTCTTTTGCAGGATGAGTCAGTGGGTTATTTGCAGCAGCCACAGGCATGCTGTTTTACGAGAACCATGTGTGTGAAGTGCAGTGTGGCTGAAAAGCTGTGTGCTGGAAGAGTTTGGTGTTGGAGCTGCCCACGTGAGCACTGAGAAAGTATCTGTATGTTATCTGTACTGCAGTGATCCAGCAGCTGCTGTACTCAGAACTATGTTCCTTTTCCACAGCAGCTAGGTCAGTTACTGTACTGCTAATTCCCTTTTCAGGAGAAAGCTTTATTGCTGACAGGAACCTGCTGTGTGAAAGAAGCTTTCAATAGAAGTGCTAAAAAACTTTGTTATCCATCTGAAGTTGCACTTTCCTGGAAGTGGGGGATAAACAGATGACTAGTTTCCATCAAAATGCAACAGGCACTTGAAACATTACTTTATGTGTAAGTTCCTGTCCTTGCCTTTCCATCATCCTTTTCCTTAGCATTATCCGCTAAGCTCTCTTGTTTGCTTGCTTAAGCAAGCATTGTGTGATCTGCTTATTCAAAACATGTTTGTTAGGTCAGAAAAAGAAAAAAGTCCTGTCACGTTGTTGTGGTGAAATAAAACATCCTGAACAAAATTGTGGGGTGTTAATGTCCCACAGCATGAGAAGTGCTTAACTAGAAGCTCATTATAGCAGTGTTGTAAAGGGTAGGGCTAGAAGGGTAGCACAGGAATCCTACAGGAGAGTGTTCTCCTCTAGGACGGAGAAGGCTCTTGGCTTATGTTTGACAGAGGAGGAAGGTGAAGGAAGAACTCTGAGTGTCCGTGTTCTGCTCCCATAAGAAATCTTCTAAGTTGGGTTTTTTCCTCCTCCATGGAACAAGCTTTTCTCTTCAGGCTTGTCTGGAAGAGTGGAAGTTAAGAGCAGGGTTAACCAGGGCCTACCTGGAACAAAGCTAGAAGGAGGGAGGCTGTGAAAAAAGAGCCAGTTTCCTCTTCTCAGAGTCAAGGCATTCAAGGCTCTTGGAAGGCTCCCAGAAGGTAAAGAAGAAATGGAAACCAATCTCATTCTGGACTGCCTTGCATACAGGGAATTTTTATAATTAAAGGATGTTGCCCTCTGCTCCTATTGTTGTTTGCCTCTGTGAACCTTAATTTTACTTTGAACCCAGTGCTGACTTCGTATGTGCTGGGGCTGTGATAGAGAAGTGATCTTAAGCAATTATGAGCTCACCTTCAAATGAAAGGATGTAGTTCTCTATTGTTTTTCTTGTTGTTGTTATTCTCCCGCTCCCTCTTTTTTTCCTTCTCCCCACACCTCTACACTTCTAACTTTCCCATTCCTTGCTGCGTGGACTGCGCAGTTGATGGGTAGTGTTTCACATGTGAAGTGTGGCATCCAGACCTTCTCTTTTACAAGTGCTGAGTTGCCATCTAAGCTTCAGTCCTGAAAACTGTGAAAGTAACCTTGTCATTTGTTGCGCCTAGCCTTGCTCTTCTCCGTGCGTTGTAATACATGGGCAAGCATAAACCCATGTGATCTCTACTTCCTAGACTTCTACTTAGGCTTCGCTCTGTCTTCCCACTGTAGTTTCAGCTGGTCTGTTTGGCTGGTCTTTTTTATCTTACATGATGATAAGAAGACTAGGCAGCCAGCCAGCTGCTGTTGAACTATAATAGAGCCACTGGTATGTACAAAATTTGATTACTGCTGTCAACACCAGGGTGAATAAAAGAGAGCACGTACTCCAGTCAGAGAGCTGCTAAATAAATGGCCTATTGAATTTGGTAGTAGTAGGAACAAGACCATGTTCTCCTAATGAATGAAGTGGTTTATGGGTATAGGGCATGCTATAAAAACAACAAAAAATCCTCTTTTGCCTTCTTTGAATATTACTTTCCCCAAAAGCTTCCATTTCTGTATTATCAGCTCTTGTGGTTAATGCATGGATTTCACACCCAGTACTTCAGATTTTGGCAGAGGCCATACTAGAGGCCATTACTTTTTAAAATTCAGTTTAAAAAATATTCCTGCCATCCTAAAGCTGTCTTTTTTGCATATAGGTTCACATGTCAAGCTACCTAATGTTGTTAATTCTGTCTCTATTTAGACAAGAGATGCACTATGTTTAAATTAAAAACAAACAAAAAAAACCCTTAGTAAGTTAATATTCTCATTGTATATTCTTATGTTGGATTTTCAAAGTAAAACTTGCTGTTAGATAAAAGTGGTTTCTCTAATGTATGGGATGAAGTTGCTGGTGGCAAGAAGAGCTTGGGACCTGAGGTTCTCTGGAAGCTCTCTGGTGGATGCATGGTTTCCCTCAGCCCCTCCAATATCTTAGTGTTGATGTTCAAGAGACTGATGGAAGCTCAGAGATTGGTGTTTCTCTAACTGCTCTCACTAACTGCACACCCTTTCTTTGTTCAAGGCCAGGTTGGATGGGGCATTGAGCAACCTGGCCTAGTGGAAGGTGTCCTTGCTCATGTCAGGGGGGTTAGAACTAGGTGATCTTTAAGGACCATTCCAACCCAAGCCATTGTATGACTGAGGAGTGGGAAACCCAGAAATGTTGTAATAAACTAGCTAAATCCTGGAACTTGTATGTATCCTTCAATCTTGGCAAGTGTCTGATGGAGAGCATCTTAATTTGTTTGTGTATGGGCCTTGGAGTGGCAGAGACGAAGGTGAGATGAGATACTAGATCAACAGGAGAGTGCTTTTATGTAATGCAGACCAGTCTTATCAAGGCCTGAAAAGGGGGAATTCAGGTGCTGTTGGTAAGACTTCTGGTGTACGTGCATGGCTGCCCTGTAATTGTCTTTGTATGCTTGGTAGAATTGACAGCATCTTTTTGGTTTGTGCTTGTAAAGTGCTTGGCACAGTAAGGTTTGTATTTGCTATGGCAAAATACATCCTTGTGGCTTGTATCTAGAAATCTAGAAATAGAAATCCTAGCTTTAAAACTTTATTACCCTTCCATGTTGCTCTTTTTTGCACAGTCTGCAGAAATATTTAGATACAAATGTCTGTTTTAGCCCCTGAATGTATGGTTGTCTTTCAGGCTTTAACTTTGAGGAATTCTTAAAACTGGATAAAACCTCACCACTCACAAAACAAAGCAAGACCAACTCCTGTCCCCGATAAAATGTAAAGAAAAATCTTACTGATTTCCCTCACCCCCCATCCCGCTCCCCTCAGTGTCTGTCTGGTATGTGACACAGTAAACTGTCCCAGTTGAATATTAATGAAGAATTGAGAGCTGTCTGATAGCATAATACAATGAGACAGACAAATAGCATCTGTCTTTCTGCTTTTGAAACCGGTTCTCCTGTCTACAGCTCCTCTCTGGTCATAGTGGCTGTACTCCTGTGTTACAGTTAATCTCCTCTTGCATTCCTTTTTTCTGACTATTGGAATTCTGTGCAGTTCAGTACCCTAAAGCACATAATCTAGAATCACATCTTTCACAACTACAGAATTCAAAATCCTCTCAATTTGATTATAAAGTTGGCAACAGGATGTTGAAGGTTGGGGGATTGGATTTGCCTTCTGTATTGGTGGTAAACACAGTGTAAAGGCCCACTTGTAAAATAACTCTGATGCTATCATAGCCTTGGATTATTAATCTTCTGCTTTACTGCGCTGTGGTCTGTCTTGCTTGGAATTACTGCACAGTGGAAATGGCATGCTTAATCAGAGTTTGTAATTTTTGGTGTGGAGCTTGATTTGTAGGATTTCCTTTTTATGCTGAAATCTTGTGTTAAATTTTTCTTGTGCACTTCTGAAAGGCCATTAGAAGATGTAGATGCTCACCTTGCAGCGTCATTCTGGTTTCACATTCTATTAAAGGTGTGGAAAAAGTGTTACGGTAATGCTGCAAGCTTTTTGCAAAGTAAATACTAAAACCATCTAGAATTTTTGAAAATAATATGGTATTTGAGCAGAAGAGGAAAATTTCCACCTTCTTTCCTCTTTTATGTATGTAGAATTTAACTTGTGAGTGCTTTCAAAGCTGGAGGGTTCTTCTGTTTTCATAAGG
This sequence comes from Nestor notabilis, assembly GCF_000696875.1. Lineage (NCBI taxonomy): Eukaryota > Metazoa > Chordata > Aves > Psittaciformes > Psittacidae > Nestor > Nestor notabilis. The sequence continues at coordinate 82,021 of NW_009932417.1, read as the reverse complement.
AGTAGCATAGCAGCATATTCATCTGTTCTTAAAGAGGAAAAAAACCCCAACCCTCAGCTTGAAGTCTCTTACTTGTTTACGTGCAGCCTTTAAAAAAGTTTGTTTCCTGAATGGTTTTGTCAGTCACTGTGTGGCTGAATGTATTGAACTCTCTGAGGAAAACCAGTGCTTTCCTCCCCCCCTACTCCGAATCCCGGCATGCAGTTCTTAAACGGGTACTAGCGTGTACTTCCTCTGCATCTTCACTTTCCTGTTTTTCAAAGAGTGAGCTTAATCATGAGTGTTCAAACAGCCAAAAAAGTTATGTGGAAAAAGTACAGGGTTGCTGTGCCTCAGGATCCTGACAGGCAGACCTGTTGCCTTCTGCCGGGTGAGTATGTGCTTACCTATAATTTCAAGGCTGTGGTGGGTAAAAGGGTCAGACATGTGGGTCTGTGTTTATCATCTACACCTGATGCAAGCTGCTGCTCTTAACTTTGGTCAAGTTTGCGACTCTAACAGGAGCAAGTTGTGGAAGGCGTGGCAGGACACAGTCCAGGGAAAGGCTGTTTTCTGTGGTGCTGCTCCATTGCAAGTGCTGTGTGAGCCCTTGCTGTGGCACACCTGCAGCCAAAAGATCCTCCTGGTAATGCTTGTGTTGCAGGCTTCCCTTTTGCCTATAACATGCTAACTTTTTCATGGCGTAAGTTTTATTGCTGTTCTGTCTGGTTGAAAGTCTTAATGCCCACAATTTTCTTGAAACTGTGCATTAAGTTACAGTGATTTCAGTATTTAGTTGTGTCTTAATTCTCTACAGTTCTGCTTACTATGTCTTCTGGGGATTTGAATGTTGCAGTGTCTTCACCCCTCACATTTTTTGTTTGTTTTTCACACTTTGGTGATATTTCCATGGAGCAATATTTCCTGTGGTTTGTATGTTTTGGGGAAGGGTGTTTTGGAGGAGAAGAAATTGGGAATGTTTCTCTTTCCTTTTCTTTCTGCCATCCTTTCCTGCCCATCCTAATTGAAATTTCATGGATTGACTATTCTGCTGTTCTGTGACCAGGGCCAAATAACATAGATTTGCATGGAAAAGGCAATTTGAAGGTTCCTAGTACCTGTGAATATACTGTTTAGGTACAATAATTGGCAGATGGGGGCTGATTATTTTGTGAGTTGGTATCAGAAATTCATAGATGCAGAACCTGCTGGAGACCCAAGAACCTGATCAACTGAGAATTTCGTCCATTTGACCTGACTTCAGATGTGGGGATTTTTTTTGGTACAAATCTAGAGTCTGAATATGGATTTTTAGAAAAAGAAACAAAAATCCTCTTAGATGTAGCAGTGTAATGGCTAACTTTAGAATAAAACGATGGGCTGGGACTCATGTGTGTTTCCTTCTAGAACAATGAGTTGGATTTGGATATATGCCAGTCTAGCTGAGAGCAGAAACTTTCCCTTTATGTTCCACTCCAAACTCTGTTAAAACTGACAAAATTGTCAAGAAAGCTCAGCAATGTGAGTAGAGTTGCTTTTGACTGACTCTGGAGAGGTCACTAAATCACAGGTTGTGGAGATCTGGTGTTCATCAAAATCTGCCCGTATTCGACTTGCTAATGAGGTACAGCTGTAGTTGATCCCTCCTGGAAAATTAGAAGTAGGAGGAAATCAGTTTGGTTTTTATCCTGGGCCATTGTCCAGGAGAAATGTTTATTCTGGCTCTGTGTATGTGTTGGTGTGGGGGGTTAGGACAATTTTGCAGAATTTTTTTCCTTTCTTCTTTTATCACTGTATTTTCAGAAAAGCATTAACTTGGGGCAAGTGTTATAACCAGTCATGTAAGCAACTGGTGGACACTGCATTGTGAAACCTCTGAAATGTTCAACTATGGGATAATGGGAGGTGTGTGTGAATCTCTGAGTTTTCCTGCCTGTCTTTCAGGTGTTTTTAATGTGTAAGTGCCAGAGTGTGTACACAGGTAATATTTGGTGAAGTTTGTGTGTCTATGGATGGTTTCTGTGACTGGAGCTAGGCTAACGAGTAAATCTAGTTGAGTAGAGGCTGCTCAGGTGCTTTATATGATTGAGCAGAGTGTTCTTTGTGACAGGTTCTTAAGGGCCATTTATCTCTCTATGAACTGAGAGCTGTCCGCTTTTAAATGCGTGCATATCATGGCTAGTATATTGCAACTATAGTTTTTCTTCAGCAACAGGATTTTCCCAGGAAATTCCTTGCATTATAATCTTAACACTTATGTAAAGTGTAGGACTGTAGATCTGCTTTTCAGAAGTGTGATGGTCTCTGGTTCACTGCCATCTGCTCACTTTTTTGTTTTTAATACAATGTATTTGGAGGCTGTAAGGAATGTGTGGCTTTGGACACTTGTTAGAAGAGCCAAAAATCAGAAAAAAAGTAAAAGGTAAGAGTAATGGAAAAGAAAACAAGAGAAAGAAAAACTAAGGGTAAAAGAAATTAAATCTCAGGGAGGGAGGAAGCCTTTCTATGAGAGGAAAGAATTTACAATGATGCAGTACTTAGAAATACTCAAGCAGGAAAAAAATAGGTGGAAAAGTTGGAAGGGGGTTGTGTGTGTATAATCATTTCTTCTTCACATTCTTTGCTTTCAGAATAATCTGGAATGTAAATAGCAGACTTTTGAGAAGTTTAGGAAGCACCTTGTGTGAAGTGCTCTGGCTAGAAGTTTTAGGGGTGGTTATTGGCCTGTAAATGCTGCAGAGTCAGCAGAGATGTGGCTTTGGTTTTACTGGGTGGCTGCTTATTGTGAGAATTGGTGGGGGCTGGAGGAAGGGAGGCTGAAGCTCGTATCTAATAAAATGTGTGAATTTAAATGCATTAGTTTACGTGAAACCAAAATGGATAAGACTGTGCTGTCTTCTGAAGTCTGACCATGATCATGTTTAGTCAGAGACTGGTTTATGGCCTACAACATACTAAATAATAATTTACCTTGTCTAGTGGGATGTCCTTCTTTATGAAAGTCTAATCTTTCTTAATAACCTTTTAAGGTCTCAAGTCAGTGCTGGGTGCTGGGAGTGCAGTAGTACTGCTACGATGGCATAGTGCCTAACTGGAACCGGAGCTGGCTCTTTATCAGGGAGGGGGGAAAAAGGGATCTTGTACTTTCTTCACCTATTCAAACAAATAAGTTCTCTTCTTCATAGTTGTTCCATAATTTATATTCTTCCAGGAAAATTTCTGAAACTCTTCCAAGAAAGCTGCTGGGTATTTCTTGTGTATTTACATATTCTACTGGTGTAGCAGTATTTGATGTGATTATTTTTATGTATTTTTTTCCCCTACTTCAATCGCCTCATTACTCAGATGAATGTCACCCTGTCATTTGAGGGGAGGCTACTTACCCTATATTAAGGAGGTAGAAAAAGATGCCAGCTCTGTGAAACCTTCTGAAAGGGATTGTCTTGTAGCACTGTTTCTAGAAAAAAAATGTCAACTTGAAGCCAAGAAAGTACTCTGCAGTAATTAATAATCTATGTCAGCATCTTAGTACTATGCCACTAGATATTATTTTGTTATGTTTTCATACAGGTGTTAGCAGAAGCAAAAGAGATAATATACATATTATTGTGTGAGCTAATTGTGCAGACCCCACCTGCGTGATTAAAAGAAATGTTGGGGTTTTTGTATAGCAGTAGGAAATAACAGCAATGACATGACAGAGGCATTTTGCAAACTGATAGTTTAAGAGCATGTATTTTGAAGCTCTTCATTTAGCTTCTGTTACCATTTGGGTCTCCCTTCTTGACTCCATTTGGAAATCCCAGGAGCACCAGTCTGCAAATGAAAAGCTTCCTTTCAGGTAGGAATGAATTTATCTGTATTTCCACAAGATACATGCACTGATAGCAGCTTGAAATTACTTAATCATGAGACCACAAGCTGTTACAATAGTAAAAAATATTTACTGTATTGTTCGTATTACTGTGAGCTCTGGGTTGGTTAGTTTGCTTAGTAGAGCTGTGCTGGACCTCAAATCTGTTTGGTTTGAAACAACTGTGGCTTTTAGACACATGAAAATGGGGTATTTCCGTTTTGGTAGCAGGTGATGAAGGATGTGTTCTGAAGTGCAGCATAGAAGATGAAATGCATAAGAACAAATTGCAAAGTAATTGCATCATATTACATAGTTGTCTTTTGTGGCTTCACATGAATTGATTTTCAGGTTCTGAAGGACTTTTCTTAAACTCTTCATATGTATATTAAACAAACATGCATATTGAGAAAGTGGAAAATATTTCTCTGCCCCTTTTGTAAACTGTCAGGGAGTGTTTTGCTGCTGGATGCAGGCTGTGCCCCTCTACATTGTGTGGGATGGAGTGGTGCCCGTGACTCACTTCAGCCGTGTGGAGAAACCGTGTTCCCTCTGGCTGGTGAATAATCTGCTGCTGGTTCACTTTTATGTTTTCACTGAAATGTTCTGACCCTTAACTGGAGGGCTCCATATGCTTCCTGCCCTCATCCCTGATGAATAGGGCAGGAACTGGCAGCAGTATGGCCTGCTATGTGACCTAATTTGTGTGGCGTCTGGGTGGAGCGGGCTCTAATCTTCACTAAGCGAGTGGCTGAGAAAGTGAATTGCAGTAATACCCCAGCTGATCCTCCAGCGGGTAAAAATCATGCTTGTGCTGAAGGGGAAGGAGATGCCTTCTTGTACTCTGACGCTTGTTACTTGCCGTGATGAATTTCTATGTAAGCATTCAGAAAAGCAGCAAACAAAGAGTTCAAGGGTTCTCCACATAAATTTGGAAATGTGGTGGCTGACTTCTGTGCTGTGCAGGGTGACAGTCGACAGCTTTCCCTTGATGTCTGCCTGGTTCAAACCTGGCATACAGCACTGTGCTCTGACAGCTTTCTGTAATATTTGACAGATAAAAGAGCATTTAGTATCGCTTGTGCAGATGGAAGCAGGACAGTTGTACGTGTCTTGCTAAATTTCACTACAGTGTGGATTTTGTACTACAATTATGAAATATCTCCTCTTTATTGAGACAAAATATGAAGGCTTGCTTGACTGTTCTGCCTCTGATTAACTTAAAATTAGGTCTAAGATATACTAACTTGTAGCATATAGATGTAATGTTCAGTTGTATGTCTGGGATGTAAAGAGGGCATCCCAGATACTGGAACCCTGACCATGTCAAAGATCATGTATTTCCCACTGTTTAGGTAAATGTCTTAAAGTTGTGCATCAAGTTTTTTAGCTCTGAGGCTAACTTCTTAAAGAAATAGCCTGTGATGACCAGGCAGGTCCTGTCCCTGCTTGTTCCCTCTTGTGATGATGACTTGTTCTAGCCCAGTGCTTTTGTGTGGTTGCCCCTCAGCTGTCCCCCAACACCAAGGCTTCAGGTCTGCCTGCCTTGTGTTGAAAGAGAGCATTCTGCTGGGCTTCCTGAGCTGGTGAAGTGGAGCCTTTAATACCACTTTTTCTCTCAGCTATACTTTCCTACTGCTAGAATTGTATAGCTCAATCATTTTAAGCTTCAGATTATTTTAAAAGGTTCTTAGTGGTTTAATACCGTGTCATATGAAATATTTTTAAGGCAATTCATAAAACACTGTATAGACCATTAAAATTAACTTCTGCTCCCAGCTTAACTATAACAAAATCAATATTTACTTGGCCTGTTTGAGCTAAGTCTTTTTATATGTAAGGAAAACGTTTATTTTCCACTGCTGCTTTTAAGGTAGCAAGGAGATAGTAAAGTCGATACTTTCTGAAAGTAGAAAAATAGATATGCTCTAAAGCTACTTTCTCTCTTACATGTACAGTCCATTGTCAAATTTGTCAGGCGCACCCCTTTGTAAAAAGCTAGTTGCTGTTTCTCCACTTCCTATGCATAAACCAAATAACATTATGAGCTCTTGAGTTGCTTAAATAAATAAAAACTTTGAGTTGAATATTTGAAAACTAACCTGTATAAATAGCCTCCATTGTCTTTTATCTGATTTTTCTGTAGTGTAGGTCTTGCATTATACTTTTTGACCCAATAATTTGTTAATAATGCTTGTTGCAGTTTTCAGTGAATAAATTTTAAGCTTCAGCTTGCTGATGACAGTTTGAGGTTGAAGGTTATACACTGAGATTCTTTGTACTGTGTATAAGAAAGGCACAAAGTGCTGTCACCTGACGTCTCGCCATCATTCCTGTATCTCATGCCATGAAATCGCATGCGAGCATTCCTTATCTAATCTACAAGCAGTAACTCCAGTAGCTTAAAGAAAGGGTTCAAAGAGTGGGTTACACAGATAACTTCCTTGAGGGGACATGCCCCAACCCAATTTATGATCTTGAATGCATGTAGAGTCTCCCACAATGATCAAGCTTATTTCTCAGTTTAATAAAAATGAGAGAAAATGTTGTCAATGAACTTCAGTATTAAATGATGACTTCTGGTAGTGTACTTTGCTATAGTAAGCAAGCAGTAAATGTGCTGGGCGGTTAAATGGAAGCGACTATTCTACCCTTTTTGGTTTTGACCTATGGACAGAATTGATTATTCAGAAGTTAATGTTAGCAGCAAGAGTTGCAAGTGGTAATATTTACACAGAATTAAACTGATTACAGTATACCTCTTGTATTTTTAGTTAATTCTGATGTAGTTTCATCCCTGTCTTTAATGTAGTCAAGTGGTATAGTCTTGAAAATAATCGAACAGCCTGTAATTCCCACTTCAATTCACAGTGCCAGCCTTCTATTGGAGGTTCTTTTGGTTTTGAGTAATTTATGTATTGGTGACTAAGGGAAAAAAGTGCTTGTTTTAACCAAGTCATTTAATTGACTTTGCAATTGAAAGAGAAACCAAGATATTGCTGACAATGCAAGATATATAATCCTTCTGAAAGATACATTTCAGCAATGGATTAATATCAAAAAACAATGCTGTTTAAATTCATTGTTAGACTCAAATGATTTATGAGTGATAGGGTGCAATACTATGATACACTTTTCTTGTATGTAGAGCATGTATTTAGTTTCTCTGGTTTGGGGTTTTTTTTATGTATTTCATGGTTTCTTTGGGGTTTTTTGTGGGTGTGTTTTTTTTTTTTGTTTGTTTGTTTTTTTTTTTTTAAATAGGAATAAAAATAACTTCCAGAGTTTGCCCTCAGGAGCTGAGCTGGAATTGTTTTATGGCCACGTATATTAATTCACTATCTTATCTGACATTTTTCCCTGAGCCAAGGGAAAGATTTTTCTGTATAAATTGCAGTAAGTTGTGCCTTATCACAGTTGGAATTGTCTTTATTGATTCTGCAAAATGTATTTGCTGTTCAACCCCTGTGGTGGGTTGACTTTGGTGTCTGCCACATGCCCACTCAGTTGCTCCCTCACTCATACCTCAGGTGCATGGGGTGAGGAAATAAGATGGAAAAGCTCATGGGTTGAGATGATGACAGGGGTATTGCTTGCCAGTTTCAGTCATGGGCAAAGCAGACTTGATGGGGAGAAAATTAGTTTAGTTTGTTGACAATTAAAATAGAATAAGATAGTGAGAAATAGAGACAAAAACTACAGTGCCTTCTCCCTACATCTCCCTGTTTTCCCAGGCTCAACTTCACTCCTTCGTTCCCAAATTCTTGCCCTCTTCCCCCATGGGAATGAAGAAGTCTGCTTACTTAAATTATATCTTCAAACAGATTTTTAAAAATTATTATTAGTATTTGTGAGAAAAGCTGGCTTTTCTTGGCAGACATGTGCATTCAGTCCTCGGCAAGAGCATGAGCTTAAAAACCTATGGTCCAGAAATTTCCAGATAGTAAAAATGGACTCTTGGTCTGAAACAAACTTAAGTATATCTGAAAATAATTCAAAATATGATTTAGAAAATAAGTTAATGCTTGTGGGAGCAAGGTTTGACTGACAGTGTTTCCTTGTACCTTCTTTTGTGGTGTGTGACTCTAAAACCAACACAAATGAAACCCATGTTGAGGCAAGTAGACTTGCATTAAATACTTGTAGCATCTTGAAACAGACTTGATCAGCTGCTAAGCAAGTGCAATATTCTGCTGCTCTGTGTGTAAACACTACTCTTGTTTTTAATGGCATCAGCTGAAGTAGTTTGCAGGAGCAGGAAGGCTAGTATACAGGCAGCTAGGCAGAAGTAGTGGCTGTTTTCTAGCCCCTTTTGATGAAGGCCTGCTATGGTGTTCCTTACTCCTGTGTGCTGCCCCATCTCGTGCCCCCTCTGCAGCACTCACAAAACTGCATGCCTTGAAACTGTCACTTCCCAGTGAATGACTGAAAGTTCTAATAGCATTGTCCTAGTGAATATCCTTAAACATTATACACAACAGAGTCATCACAGGTAAAGAATTAGCTATTGTTTTGATAGTGTTAAGGTGGTTTTATCTGTAAGATAGGAGACTGTTTCGCTAGCCTAAGAATATTCATTCTAGCCATTTGGGGAAAAAAGCCTAAACATACTCAGCAAAACCAAACAACAGAACCAAACATACCCAAGTGTATACACAAATTATCAGTGTCTGGAAGAATGAAGAAAAATAAGCATTCTTCATCAGTTCGGTAGCTGAGCATGGAGTCCTGTCACAGCTCCCAGTTCAGTTAAACATCAGGTGTGGCACTATGATTAGATCTGTAGCCACCTTACTTTTCACATAGTCCATGGAAGCAGAGCATAGTTGATGCTAGTGTTGCTAGAAGTTCCTCTAAAATGGTTCAGACAGCCTGCAAAGCAAAAGGTGTTGTGGGAAACGCTTTACTGGCTCTTAAAGACTTTTAAAGCAGCTAAATAATGTCTATTGACTTATCTTAATATTGACTACTTTGCAGCAGAAGAGTGCACTGTCATGCCTTAAGAAGTCATGGGAGCTTTTTTTTTCCCCCTCATTTATCTATCTTTGTATATTCATTTTCCTGTTATGTTCTTACACCAGCATAAGTGAATTATCGAACCCTCATCTTTTTAAGAAACAAGCCAAATATGCAGTTGAGGAAGAGTTAAAACAAAGTTCTAGAACGGTAACTTGGGTTGTCCAAGAAGTATTTTTTTGGGGGAAAGCTCCCTGGTGTAGCTAAATGATGTGTGTTTTTAACTTTTACAAGTATGATATTACTTGCGTGGTGGTTTTGTGAGTGACCTTCATCTTTCCTCCTTTTCTGTTATGCTTAAATATGTCTTTGAAGTTCTTTGATAAATATATTCCATTTCTCAGGCTCTAGTTTCATCCGCTCCTTCCTGATGTTACTATAATATGACACTTCCATATTTTTCTCTTAACTCTAATATTTTTGTGTCTTCACTGCTATCTGCTTTCTGTCAACCATCTTTCTCCCTCCCCAAATTCCTTTGTGCTATCCTGTGGTTTGGAAATTGATGTGATCCAGATGATAATCCTGTGTCATAGGATTGGAGATGATATGATACGTACATCCATGTTTCATTGTTGCTTACTCTTAATCTTTTGCAATTCTTCTTCCTGTTCCAAGAATGAGTGTCCCCACATACTGCTTTCTTGTATGGCTTTTCCCACTCTGCTAGAGGTAGAAAATAAAAGGTAGAAATTCATTCTTGTCTGGAAGATGTACAGTTTTTTTCCATAATGTTCATGTTCAGGAGTAGAGGTAATACAGCTTGGCAGCTGGAGTTCTGGGTCGTCTTCTGATGCTTCCTTACTGAGCCCAAATTGCATTCTGCCTTTGCAAGGTGAGAAGGCTGGTAGTCACCCTTTGTTGCTGTTCCTTTTTTCAGCCATGCAAAGACTTGAGGAATAATAGTGAAACATTGTGACACGACTAGAAACAGTGGAACAATGTGACTTTGATTATAGACAAGACTTAAAGCTTCTGAGCTTTTATTTGTTTAGGTTTTGTCAAGTTGTTGTTTTTTTTCATTGTATACTTATCTCTGCAGGACTGGAGACAAATCTTTTGCTTGTAGAAGGTTGTAATTAAATGCACAAAATTCAAACTAGCATACTAGGTTGCTAAGTTAGCTCTTAGTCACGGTAATTCTTTTGAGAGCAAAAATCTTCACATATATCTTCTTGTTTTCTTTCTAGCTTCCTTAGGAGTCGTCTCTTTGACACTCTGATGATTCTTCCCTTGTTCTCTTTCCTTTCACTCAGCTTTCACTTGTCATCTATAAAATTTTGGAGTTCTGTTTCTGAATAAACAGAAGTCTGTAAAAGTCTTGTGAAGCCAGTCATGGCGGTTCATAGCTGGACTAAAAAGATTCTGTTGGATGAAGTCAGGAAATTGCACTCTGGTCCATCTTGCCTTCTTAGTACTTCCAGAGCTCTTGAGAGGGATGTTTATATGTTTATATTTAATAGAATAACTGTATAAAAAAAAGGAAGACTGTAGCTTCTGGTCGCTTGAGTTATCCTTCAAACATAAACTTTCATTTCCAAATCTGTTGGACACTGCTAATGTTTCTTGTGCTGTTTGAGTAAGTGACAGGTAGGTAGGTGACTGACGTTCAACATGCATTTGGTCCTGCTACACCAGCTCACAGATGTGCGTGCAATTGCAGGAATTCTTTCTTTGCCACTTTGATGTGGTAGGCTTCATGAATACTTGGGTTTTGCAAACAATCCTACTTCTTCCACAGGTTGGCCATATGAGTCAACAGTGGACAATCTGAAATATGAACAGTGCGTTGCAGCTTGTTCAGTGATGCTTCAGACAGTGGTGTGCACAAATTCATATGCCCTTCCGTATGTCATTACTACTGTTTCACATTTCCTTGCTCCTCTGCAGCTTAACAGGTTTTATTTCCTTTTTTATACTGTTGCTTCGCTTGTGTGTTCGGGTTAACAAAATATCCGAACTTTTAAAGAGTAGCCTTAAAGTAGCAGTAATGTGGAAAATCAGAAGTGGTAGGTGATATCAAATGAAATATGAATAGGTATGAAGATCTAATCCGTATTATATTAGTTAACCTTATATCATTGTGTGGTGGATGAAAATGTGGCATTTCTTAAAAAAAACTAAGTGTTTTTGTGATTTAGTTTAGGGACTGTTGTCCAAAGGAACAGATGTAGAAAAAAATCTTGGAATAGCTGTTTAATATTAATCTGTTTAAGGTTTTCAACATTATTCATATTACAATGGTTTAAGGGGATATGTTAAAGCGGAACAGCTTAAAAGACCTGTGTAGGTGGGAAATGGAATCTGACTAAATTGCAGGCATGAGAACATTAAGTGTCAAAAGTATTTGGCAATTACAAAGCAGCTAGACACCAGCTGACTCTTTGAACATCTCATGTCATATCCTTCTCTCTGCTTGTGTTTGAAGGCAAAAGTACTAACTATCCCCAGCCAGTTGAATTGCCTCATTTTTGCCCAATGTATACATTTATGTATTGCTGCAAATTCACTGGTGTGAACTTGAGTTAGGAGTAAGAAAAAATGCCTGCCAATGAACTAAAGAAGTCACAGAGTATTCCAGATTCGTTGTGATGCCCTCCTGAGTATAGATGGGGGAGAAGCATTGGTGAGAAGCTAATTCAGGGTTCTTGGACCTCTTGCCATGGTAAGACTAAGCATATTTTATATGTTGCTCTTAGTTTTGCCTTGTGATGCGGATAAGACTGGCAGAAGTACTGAAGTTGCTTGTGGTAGTTAAGAATGCAGAATAGTAAACCTTTTTTTATATTTGTAGAAAAGGATCTGAAATTGCGTTAAAAGTACTTTCTAGATGCGTTACCCGCTTTCTTCCCCACACCTAATTTGTAATATACAAAACTAAGGATTCAAAGGCCAATCATGTGAGAACTATAATGTCTTTAGGAGATTACCTGTGATTTCTATTTTGTATTTATTTCACCCTGTTCATACCACCTGTGCTTTCTGTGATCATAATGTTATTTTAATATTTCAGAAATAACAATCTTCCTTTTATGGGTTCTGTTAAGGTGTTACTTCTATTTGCATAATCTGAAGAATGTGAAATGGATTGTTGGGTTTTGTGTTTGTTTTTGTTTTCACTACTGAGCTTTGTAGTTTGCCATAAGTTAAGTGCATCGTTTTATCGAGGCTTCAAAATTTGAAATTCTTGTAAATGTGTATGAAGTTAATTTGTTATTGTAGCTTTCACTTGAATTTGTTATTGTAGCTTTCACTTGGAGAAGAGCAAATACATGTTAAATAGAAAGCAAGTTTCTCTTAACTCCACTGGGGAACCACATAAAAGAGTTTTGCTTTTCTTTGATAAAGAGCCAGTCTTTTTGCATGCTACTGGGATTGCATCCCTGCTTTATCCCCATGTCATTTTTCTCCCTCATTTGACCCTTTACCTCTGAGCAATTACACATTAATCCAGACCTCTCACAACCTGCTCAAATGTGTTGGAGCAATTGGGCTTTGCTCCACCAGAGCTGGCTGGTACTTGGGAGTATTTACATGGGCAAGTGTGAAGAAACAAATGTGGGGTTGATTCTTGGGAAAACTGGGGATATGCAGATGAAGTGCTAACAGCCAGCCTCAGGCTAGGATGTCATACTGAACCCTGCCTTTGTGCTGAACAGCTCTTGTTCTAGGTGTGCTTATATATTTTTTTGGGGGGAGATTTTTGAAATACTTGTTCAGTACTAATTGTTTATAGTAAGAAATATTATTTGATGCGACTTGCGAATAAGTTTTCTTTATTGGGTAGGGTGAAGGTGGGGGTGGGAGAGCCTTGGAAAAAAATCCTGCTTGCATTTTGTGACCTACCAATGGTGATCTTGTCCTGGCTTTTTCTGGGGGGGGGGGTAAAGTGCTGATCTTACTTTTAATCCAGTATGACAATGAAAGGCATAAGTGTTTTTATTGATCAAAAGATCTAAGACCACATCCTCTCAGTTTCAAGATAAACCTTTGAATTGAAGAAATGATCATTTTGTATTGTATCGAAAGCTTGTGTCTACTGCAGAGGTTGTACTTTGTGTTTTGCTTTTGCTTTGCTGTGTAGCCTCTTTTCCTCAAAATAAGTGAATTAAGCCAACAGCCTTTGCCATGCCAGAGGAAGTTCTATTAGTGATGTCCATGTGCATTTTTGATATACCAAGCCAATGTAGTTGTGCCAGCAAAACATAATAATGTATGTCTGTATTTAGATGCTGACTTACACCCCTTGGTGTTAAAAGCCTTTTCTTCGGACTAAACCCCACAGTGATTTTTCCTGTGTTGCTACCTAGTGTTCATTTTAGAGGTCATTTGAAGATACAACAGCCTTACATATGGGGGTGAAACTCCTAAGCGTTTGCGTTTAAGAGATTGCTGTCTAGTTAAGTCAAAATTGCATCATAGGCCTGGTTTTAAGAAGTCTTGAACACTGGTACCAATCTAGTCTTTTAACAGTCATCTGTGTTGGCTGTTTCCACATTGAGTGTCTGATGAACTTGTTTATGCCACTTACATCTCTTCAACCTGGGTGTTTTGATTAACAGTTCCTGTTGGATTTAGCAGTGGTTGCTCAGGGGAGTGGGTTTCCCTGTGGAGGGCTGTGGTTGGTTTAGCCTAGCATGGTACCTATGGTGTGTCCATAGCTAGATACCATGTGTTTATACTTACTCCATAAGCACATCTTCAGTGGTCCTTCCTCTAATATACCTTATTTTACAGTGGTTTGCAGTTCAGGGATTTCTTCATTCATAAATTGTGTCTATCTTTTTATGGACTCTTAATTCCATAAGCTTAGCTTTGCCTTCCCCCCCCCGCCCCGCCCATTTATGCTAGTGTTCCTTTTGTCTTGCTTTCACTGTGGTTATCATCATTAATTTTGCTACTCATGCTAGTAATATTCAGGCTGCAAACTCCTTCCTCACTGAGGCATAGATGCCACCTGCTCTGCTGCAGGGACATTAACCTTCTGCAGAGGGCAAAACAGAAAGTCCAGGACGTGAAGCTCTTGAGCTGCTTCAGCTGGGCAGCAGCCCACTTGGGCAAGGGCTGTGAATCTTGAGCCCGCATGGTGCCTGACTACTTAGCACCAGGAAGGCATGCAAGAGCCCATTCCAAAAATGCACCCAGGACAGGATTACACCTGTGAGTATGACTGATCTACTGGAGTTGTTGCTGGAGGCAGCAGTTATAATCTGACTTGTCATTAGGTGATCTTTCTCTTTGTATAGCCAGTTTCTAGGAAAGTAAAGGTGATGTGCCTATTCTGAATTTGACATGCCCCCACAAAACCATTTGGTGTGTTAGAGTGACAGTAATCAAACCCTGCGTTTGCACAGGTTTCATCACAGTTCTCCTGAAAGTTGGCCACTAAATAATAAAAGCGTGGGGAGTGGGATGTGCACATGTAATTCTTTTGCCTAAACAATGGGCTGCTGAAATCCCTTGGCTCAGGTTCTGCTGAAGGGCTGACAGACATTGAACTTTGGTTGTTCTCCTTTTGACTGTTCTGTTGCTGTATCTTCTTCAGTTTTGGTCACACTGTTTGAAGTGGCATATCCTGAAGTAGAGTTCTGTACTGAAATTATAAGTTGTCTTCAGGCTCACACTGATGGTGATCAGTGGCTTACTTGATTGCATAAATACATATTTTAATGCATTCCAGATATTTACTCTTCAGTTGCCAAATAGAATTTATGTACTTCTGTACAGTTAACAGCAGTTAATCAGGGAGCAGGTTCAACTTTGGGCCTAATTAATGGCTAAGCCAGGGAAGGAAACGTGAGTTTAATTAGGATATTGGATTAGCAGTGCCTCGACCTGCTGCTGTTCTGATTAAATGACAAAAGAAAATTCTTACGTTTGCCAGAAGCCTCAAGGAGAGGCTATTCATAATACTTTACTCCAATGTCTCTTTTATTCTTTCCTCATTAAAGAGTCTTGCTAAATACATAAATTTGATAAGATACCCTTATGACTGTGTTTCTTATTGTCTCTAGAGAAAGAATAATAATTTCCTCAGAGTGTTCGAAGCCTTGCTTAGCATCATGTCTTTCTGCACAAAGGTTCCCCCTTCACCAGTGGTGCAATATTTCTTTTCCTTGGCCAGCAAACAAATGTGACTTGGAAATGAAATATTCAATTTATCTCAAGAAACGGGCTTGCCTTTTGCTTAATTTTCCTTACTAGGTCTGGGTGACAGTGCAAAACTCTTAACCTACTTTGGGTAGGTTGTATGAAGCTAAGAGCAGGTTAACTTGCGGTGATAGTTTCTGTAGTGAACTTGCTGGAGTATTTTAGGGATAAAATGAGAGTACTTGGTGTGGTTTGCACTAGCAGATATTTTGGATTTAAATTCTGCAGTCATCCTATTCATTCTTTTTGCTTGCTTCTCCTTTATGTTTAGAGCACCGCTAGACAACATACATTTTAGAGACTTCCTTTAAACTTTCCACATGTCAGGTTTCGTCTTAGTAATTACAAAGGTTAACAGGCTGAGGTAAATAATTTACAGGCATCAGTGTGACTGATCCTTGACAAAGTAATGGTATAGCTACTGAAGCTCAGACTTAGCCTGCCTGGAAACAAAATAGACAATTTATGGATTTTTCTTAAACTTCATTTGCCTATTTGATTTCTGTAAAGACTGGGCTCAAGTTTGTTTCTGACCAGTATGCAACACTTGGAGCTGGGGAATACTTTGTATTTGGGCTTGCTCTTCCCACCCCACCCCTGCTTATGACCAGGGCATTAGACTAGACAAATGGACTCTGTATGTGCTTTCTGACCTTTGCCATGCTGTACTTTCTGTGAAAACATTTTAATGCAAAATTTTATTAAACTTCTTGGGAGCAGTGCAAAGAGTGGTGGATTCATACCTGTGGTGAAGCTTGCTTAATACTTACAAAATAGCTTGAAGACTTTTCTTGATATTGCAGTGATTAGAACAGTTACAAAGTTGCAACAAATATCTAAACTTTACACATTCATGTTTGTTTTTTTGGGAGGGTCTAGAAACCTTGTTACAAGTGACAGGGCATTATGGCTGTTTAAAGACACTAGTGTTCTCTTCTTGTAATTTCTGAGTTAATTAGCACTGGAAAGTGTGTATTATCTTTTTATTACTACCATGGATGAAAGTTGTCCATCTGCTTAAATTTTAGGTCTTAAGACTAGATTTCTAAATACCATCAGAGATTTGAGGCAGTCAAACCCAGAAAACTAATCCCTTGACTTCGCATAACTCCGCTGCCAAAGTTGCTACGTTATGAATGTCTTCTATACTGGACTGCTAGGAAAGACTGAAATTTCCATGGGGTTATGAATTCCATTTGTTTTTAAATAACTCTAGTCTGCATGCTGCTGGCACTGAAATAGCCCCTATGTGGTCTGTATAGGGAGATACATAGTTAATGTGCTTGCAGAAACATTTGAGTATCGCTTATGTAATCTTTTAAATATATTACCAGCAATAATTTTTTTTTTGGAAATCTGTTGATGAATCTGTTTTCATGAGGAAAGTAGGATACTCTTGATTATGTTTGTTTTCCAATTCTCCCCCTACCCCCCCGCCCCTACCCCTTCCCAACTGGTGCACTTTGGATTAACTAGTGAGAAATTTAATCCCATTTTTGTGTCATACAGCTAATTAAACAGCTAAAGGTTGTGCAAAAGTTAGTGGCTGGAAGAAGGAGAGGACTTGAGTGCAGTGCCTGCCTTCACTAAAAGAGAAATAAAAATATAAAAGAAGTAAAGATGTCTTTCCTGCTGCCTGATAGATGTCCAGTCAGCATCTGCATGTGAGGTTCAACTACCTATGGCTTGTACCCTGTGTGCTGGAATGGGGTGGGAGCTTGCAGTGAGAGGCCAGAGAAGTCATGGGGAAGAGCTGGCACTGGTGCGGTGTATACTAATATAGGAAGCCAAGAATTATTCATCATCATCTACAGATTCATATGCATCTATGGAACATAGAGTAATAGGTAGGTGCCAGGTATTTATTAGTTTACATCTCAGGAATTGGATTGTATTTGTGAAAAACTGTTGACCCAGAGAGATTGGAATGATAATGGACTGTGGAGGAAGGAGATTTGCATCAAAGTGGGAGAGATAGATGCAGAAACCTGGGGAAAAAATGGGCCTGCTCTGAAGGGATGGATCAGGAAAAGTTTTAGTATTTGGGAGTGAGGGATGAGGAGGATTTAGGATTGCAGCCTTTGGGGTTTTGAAAAAGTGAGATAAGAAAGCCTCCGGCAGAACAGAGTTGGGATAAAGACTGGAATATGAGGGGAAGGAGTTCATTGTTGTGAATAAGAACTTTTTAGAGCCCTACTGTCTTTACCCACCTGTCACAGAGAACAAAATAACTTTATGTCTTTCGTGAACATTGTTTCCTGAAGATGTCCGAACAAGGTTGTTTGTGATGTCTGCCTGACTTGAAAAGCTGCCTTAACTAGCAGAGAGAGATACTTGCACTTGCATATGTAGAGTTTATGGCTTGGCTTCCTTCTCTGTCCAAGCGATATTACTTATTTGGGCCTGAGCATGGTCTCTGACATCTGTTGTGTCTCTGCTTCCTTCTGGTATGCAGATGGGCTTTTTGTGGGGACAGCTCCTGTGTTATGCAGGACATTATACTAGATGATCACAATGATCGCTCTGACCTTGTATGCCATGAATCACCTCCACAAATGCAAGTGAGCCTAATAATAGTTCTAATTTGAGCAGAGAAAAAAGAGCAGATGGCTAACACCAAGTTGTAGAAACCAATTCTGTTTTCTTTGTAACCACTTAAAAATGCAAAGACCTGATCTGTGTTCATTTAAAAAAAAAAAAAGAAAAAAGAAAACAAAACCCAAACTGTAGTAAGTCTAGTTTGTGATTCTTAACTTTTGTTTGTGTCTGTAAATGTACTCTATCTCTTTCTTAAGTGTCCTCCTATTTGTGTGCTTAGAAACATCTTAATCACCAGATTTTTGACAGGCGTTATCTTCTTTTCTCTTTACATGTGCTAGTCTTGTTGGTTGGGACCTCAGGGAGATGGCAAGGGCATCTTCTTCTCTCCCTGCAAGTGAAACTTGTTCTTTGATATTTATGGGGGACATATAATCTGATCCACTCTCTCTCATCGTAGAGGTATTTGTGATCTTTGTTCGCAGGCTTGCCAATCTGGTGAAGAGGGCTAAAGTTGCTGGGGGAGGGGAATATCAATACATCCCACTCCTTCCAGTTTGATGCCATAGCCAGCAAGAGATGTCCAGAGCCTGGAGGGGGATTGCAGGTCAGCAGGAGAGCACCTGAAGAGCAGCATAAAGGAATTCCTGCCCCTCAGACCAGTCAGGTTCATTGGGGGCCCAACTTAAATGCCTCTGTGCAAACACATGTAGTATGGGGAATTAACAAGAGGAGTTAGAGACACGCACACACCTGCAGGGCTATTATCTTATTGGCATCATGGAGACATGGTGGGATGGCTCTTATGACTGGAGTGTTGGAATGGAGGGATACAGGCTCTTGAGGAAGGACAGATGGGTAAGACAAGGAGGGGGTGTCACCCTCTATGTCAGTGACCAGCTGGAGTGCATGGTGCTCTGCCTGGGGATGGATGAGGAGCTGACCAAGAGCTTACAGGTCAGGATTAAAGGGAAGACAGGGACAGGGGGCCTGCTACATGCTGCTTGACTAGGAGGACCAAGTGGATGAGGCCCTCTATAGACAGACAGTAGTAGCTTCACATTCACAAGCTCTGGTCCTCGTGATTCTGTGATTCTGTATCTTTAAGTTTTAGTGATTTTCCCATAGTGCACTTGTTGATAATTGTAACCCTTTGCTCTAAAGATTTTGGCAGAAATTTTTGCAGCCTCAGACCTTGATGTGTGATCACTGGCAGGTTGCAAAATATGTGCACAAATGTATTTGTATGACACACTATGGCTTCCCAGGGCTGTCTTGCACTGGGAGCTGATGCTGCTTGGTTTGACCAAATATTAAGGAGCCATTTCAGGCTGTTGGAGTGAAAAGTGGTTTTGCCAGGCCACGGAGACCACCTGGAGCACCAGCCCTGTGTAGGTGTCGGGACACTGCCTCCAATTCTAGGTTTTTCATTGTCATCCCGTGAAAACAGCAGGATCACTGGCTGACCAGTGTGGGTCGTCAGGCCTGTTGCATGGTGCTGCACCATTATTTCTGTCTCCCCAGAGCTTGCTATCCTTTCTAGCTTTCTTTTAAACATCATTCCAGTGTGTTGAGGCCGGCAGTGTGGCATGTGAGATTGCTTTTGCTGGGAGGTATGGAAACAGTTATTTTAATATTGCTTCAGCTGTGATGTTGTCTTCTTCAAGTTATCAGTTGCTGGGTGATTTTTTTTTATTTTTTGTGTGAAATAAATGCAGTTCAGCTTAGGCTCACAGCCCAGTTCGGTGAGAACCAGGAGTGTTCCTCATGATTCCCCTGTGGTGTCTTGTTTTTGATGGTGTCTGCTGTTGGGAAACACCAGGGAGTGAAGTGCAGGGGTTGGTTTGTTTTTAGTTTTTGTTTTCTGGCAGTGCTTGTATTTCCTAATTTGGTCTGTACAAAGAATTTACAATTCGGGCAGCTGAATTTTGTGTGGCAGTTGCTGTGGGCAGGTGTCATTACTTTTTGTTAAAGACACTATTAATATAACTGTGTTTTTGCCCAGCTTCTGAAGTTTGGAGAGGGAGAAGGAATGAAGGAAAAGTTTATGCTCACCACTGATTGTGAAATTGAAACTACGGTGTAAAGGTGAAAGCTTACAAGAAAATTACTTGTTGCTGGAGCCTTTTGTTCTACCATGGTGTTGCAGGAGAAGGGGAGATCTGCAGAACAATCTTAACTTTTACTTTGTTTCTTTTAAAAAAAACCGAAATAATTTCCCCCCTAAAAAAGTCCAACCCAAAATTTCAGGGGTGCTGATAAAGATTATTCTGTGTTGATTGGTCAGGGCCCAGTAATCATGATGAGCATAGGAGCTTCTTCTGTGAGCTCGGTGGTCATGAACTCCAGCGCTTTGTGGCTTCCTTGGCTTTTTGCTTCTTGCTAGTATGGCTAAAACCCACGCTGGCTTCCATCTTCAAATTTTAGATGCTGATTTTGTGTCTGTCTTATGTGAATTAGTCTGAGTTTGACAGAAAACTGCTTTCAGAATGTTTTTTCTATCCAGAAAATCCTGTGCCCAAGAGTACAAAACTTTCCCCTATCCTTTTTTAATGTTGTCAGGCTTTCAGACATGTGCTAGTCCTGGGTGGGGTGATATCTACAACAGATACTCTTGCTTGCCTAAAGGCTTAGGCAAAGGGATGTTTCTAACTTGGTTACATTCCGAGTGTCTTAATTGAAACCCACAGGCTAATTCCTTCTTTTATTTCTAAATTCCTTTGCTGAGAACTTCAATGATGAGGTGGGGAAGGCAAATTTAAGTCTTAAAATGTGAGATGACCCTTGGTAAATTGTGCTGGAACGGTTGGGAAATTTCTGGACTTTATTTGCCAATCTACTCTGTATGCTTCTCCAGGGCACCTTCACCATAGTGCTGCTCTGCCAGTTGTTTTGGGTGTGATAACTTCTGTCTTTCAAAAATGAAATAATACAGTTCTGTCATGAAAGCATGTAATATGTTTTGGGGAAATAAGAAAGCTGGCTCTCAGTATAAAACAGAGGTTGAGTAAAGGACAAACTGCAGTCCAGTAAGACTTTTGTTTTTACCTCTATTTTTAGATCTTTTAGATTCCTTTTAGCTCCCGAATGTGATATTCACAAGGTAATAGATTGGACTTGAACTGAGGTTTCAAGGTGTCCCAATAAAATAGAGGGACAATATTGAGGGTGGAGAAGGTACGTAAGGCTATAAATGCGGCTGTTGGGGGCGACTGAATGTCAGGACACAGGCTGGACATCTGATCACACGAGCTGGTTGTGTGGAGCATACTCCAGTTGCACGGGCATACATCATGTTGTGTAACAGAAGCAGGCTTCAGTAAACGAGCATCCGGGATAGGAAGCTTTTCTTCTCTCTGTTGTCATCACAAGAGTTTTATTTTGCATTTGTGTGTGTTTAGGTTTCTTTTTATTTCCTCTTAAAGGAACAAACTGTTCTGACGTTGGCCATTACAAGTCCATTAAGTGACTGGAGGGCAGGCGGAGCCAGGCTGGCCAGAAGAAACAGTCTGTAGGTAATGAATAAGAATTTGGCCCTGAGTCAGTCCTTGGCTTGTATTGTCAGGTTGCAGCACTGTGAAAGGAAACACAAAGGGTTTAGCAACTTGGTGAATTTGTTTTTCACTGGGCTGTGACTTGCTGATATTTTTAATGTCTTGTGTGAGAATTTGACTGACTGGAGTACCATGTGCTTTGCTGAATGGTAATACTGTTTTTTTGGCCAAATGTGGCTAGTTTTATTATCCGAATTATAATGTCAGCCTCTGGGGTTTAGCTTTACAGACTCATAGGAATATAAAGAAAATTAATCTGAGGGATGAAATAACTTGTCACTGTTTTGTTAACAAAGCACCAGCACTTCAGTTAAAATTTCTTATTAGGGATTTATAGCAGAAAGCTTCACACAACCCTAGCTCTTTAATGGCCAGTTACAAAATCCTAGTTTTGGATGCTTTTATAAAGCAAACATAAAAGCAGAGCCTGACTAGGAAGTATCATCTGTGGGTTTTATAACTGAGCAGGATGTTTTTGGAAGTTTGGAGTTGTGGGAGTTCTGATTCCTGGCTTATCTGAAGTAGAAAGGATGCTCCATACTGAAGAGGTAGTAGGGGTGTATACATATTCCTATTCTTTCTTTCACAGTTAGACTAGGTTGTCCCTGTTTATCGAAGTCATGTGTGTTTTGGTTTCTTGGTTGGTTTGTGGGGATTTCTTTTTTTGTTTGTTTGGGTTTTTTTGTTTGTTTTTTCTTCCTCCCTGGGAAACCCTGTTTTCACAAAGAGGGAAAAGAGGCTGTATTTTTAGTAGAAGTGGTGCATACCACTGCAGCACACATAGCAGGACTACTTACACAAACTGGACCTGAGGTGCTGGGGGAGCAGCTGTAGGAGCAAGGCCCCCTGATGGAGTCCTGGCAGGCCGCAGCTGTCGTAGTGCTGAGAAGACTTGTCACTTCCTGCTGTGCGTGTGCCTGCGAAGGGGCTGAGCACCCCAAGAGTGAGGTGTCTAGATCTCCTAGCACATGGGATTTATAAATACATTCCCCTTTTCATAACTGTTGTTATCATTTTACACAGTCAGTACAATTATTTTTGGTCTTTTTTTGTGCTTTGCCTTTATCATCCTAAGGATGATACAGGCACATTAAAATAATGCGAGACCTCAGACTTTGGGGTTATTGATTCTAACGGAAACCTAAGGAAGGAAAAAGGCAGACCAAGCCTTAGAAAAGCATCCTGGTACATAGTTATGTAATTGGAAGTGTTGGCAGAAAAGGGACAGAGGTTATGGAATGATATTTAGAGGGAGAGAGAAGGATGTTTTAATCTCAATACATTCAGTACAAATAGTATTTGCAACTAAAGTAAGACGTTATTGACCGTTGGACAGAATATGGGATTGACTTTTGTACAAAGCTAGCTTTTTTTTTGTCCAACAGTGGCAGTTAGTCTGTTCCTGTCTCCTAAAAAAACCCCGCCACCATAAAAAAACTCCACAAACAAATGAAAACTGGAGGGGAAAAAGGTGTAAATATATTCAGTGTACTTGGGATTTGTATCTTGACTGCCTCAGTCTCCTGAGAGATGGGTACTTGGTACTGAGTATCCTGCTGGAAGATCCTGTCTTTGGCAAGGCACTCTTACTTCACTGAGGGAAGAGAGCAGGGTTAATGAGATCTTTCAGGTAATTGTATTCTCCAAGAACAACATCTTGAATTTCAATGAGCTGTTTTACCCATGGCTTGCTGTGCATGCACTGTAGGTATCTTGAAGCTCTTTCAGAAAATTCTTTTTCTGCATTGGGCTATCTTTGATTTCTGGTTGAGCTCAGTGTGCAACTGAGGAGTAGCCTATTTTGGCTCAGCTTTAGATGGTGAAGAGGAGAGAGGCACAGAAGAGTGAAACAATGGCTGGTGGCTGCCGCATTGCAGCAGATGTGCACTCTTTGGCATGCCCTAAGCAAGTTTTTCAGCCATAGCTTAAAAGGAGCCCAGAACTGAGGTTTCACTTTAAATTTATCTGAACATTTTCATAAAACTTATTCTTTCAACTGTTGTGATGTCTCATTTCTTACCCAGTGTGACTTCTTTTGTCTGGACAGAGCCATTGCGGCTATCCCTTGTTCACGTTTGGTGGGTAAAAAATACTAGTAATTTGTTCCGCTGCCCCAGGAGCCTGAATATAACAGATTTATAGCTAGATGTATTAGACATGAATTGTATCAGTTTTGGATGCTTGAGTTCACCTACCTAAAGAATCTTTTTGTAGTATTCTATGATTTATTTTTAATTTTTTAATAAACTGGAGTTTTTAGGTTCCCAATGGGAAGCCTGTGAATTTAATGCATAGGTATCCTGCCCAGGATGTGCTGTAAGGCTGACTCTAATGCAAAGGAGCTGCTATAGTTGCTAGCAAAGTTGAAATGTTTGTGTAACTCTGCAAGTACCAAACCCTTGTAGAGGTTTGAATGGCTTGACAGATTAGGCAAAGAATTCTCACATTGAATCAGGACAGTGTTTACTATAACCTGTTTTGAGCAATCTAGGATTGAGAAGAATGCATTTTCACGCATTGTTTTCTTCTTATTTTCTCTCTCTAGATGAACACAATGATGTACAGAAAAAGACCTTTACAAAATGGATAAATGCTCGGTTTTCCAAGGTAATGTTGGGTTGAAACTACTGCTTTATTTTGATTGAGAGTTTAGAACAACTTTAGTTAAATGTACTTTTGTAGGATACTTCTAATAAAATGTGTCAAAATGTGTGATAAAACTAGATAAAATACTGTAATGTTTGTTCCCTCTCTATTTCCCTGTGCACATAAACATTTGAAACTACTTGTTTCATTTAAGAAAAAGTGAAAGATTCTATTTATTCATATATTGAAATAGCTATTTGCATGATGGTATCTGTTCCTCTTCGGTTGTCTTTATATAGTTTATTTCTACATGCAGTTTTCTGAGGGCATTATAGGAAATTTTGAACCTTTGTCGCTGTAGTTACTCTGTGCTGCTGAGTCAGCTTTACTCATCCAAAATACTCTGCAAACCTCCAGATGAAGCCACCTGGTGTTGCTGCTTGATCTTGACTGTGAAATTTTGTATAATTACTTTCTGATTTTGAATTTTCCTTGGTGCTCATGCTGTATGTTTCCTGTTTTAAATCTTTTTACTGACTGAAAGCTTATTGAGGATCTTGCTTTAGGATGAGAAAGGAAGTGGTGGTTGCTTTGGGATGCTATTTAAAGTCTGGGGTTTATGCTGTTCTGCTGATAGTGAAAAAAGACACTTTGCCCAGGAGCATGGCGGCTGTGGGAAGTTTCCCTACTTTATAGTTTGAATGTGCAAAAGAACCTGGGCTATTATCAGAATAAACTCATGGGTTTTTGTCTAGCCAGTATGGTGCTGCAAGTGGATAACTGTAGTTTGCACCCTGTTAATGAGAAGAGGCACGCATGTGACAATCTGAAAGTAGATATAAATACAGAAGCAAAGGGGTGTGTATGTGTAGTGTTTGGCTTGTTTATCTTCTTAAATACAGCAATGACAGTGCTATAGCAATGAAAGGCTGCCTCTGGAGCGCTGCCTTTCTGAAGTTCTTGGTCAGCAACGTAAGAAATTTTTGCCTTCCTTCCCTTCCTGTGCAACAGGACACTGGGCAATGCAAGGCTTGTGGCCTTGGTTGATTCACTTTGGCTTAGGTTTGTTTTAGCTGAAAGCTGATATCCTGCACTCTTCATCCAATGCATTCTTGGCTAGTTTGCTCTTCAAGGGAGGAGTGTGTATGCGTTACTGGTTGCTCTACGCTTTGCTTTTGGCTGCTGCCAAGAGGAAATACGGTCCCTGCAGGAGGACGGTTAGGCAGGGCAGGATCATGTAAGGAGTTAAAATGTGGTGAGAAAAGAAGGCCTGTTCGTAGAGACCCTGGCGTAAAGATGGCATAAACATGGAAATGATAATGATACTGCTGATGTGCTTTGTGACTTGTTTGTATGCATTATGGACATAGGTAAAATTGTTTTCAGTCTTTACACTTGTATACCCATAGATACACTTTATGAAGTGGCATTTCCTTTTATACCATGTCATACATATACATACATATACCATTGGACAGATCCTGCTTAGCTCCTGGATTTCCCTGCCATAGGGTATGGTCAGATACTCATTTGGTTTGAAGTATCTCTGTAACTTCATGGCCCATTAAACCACCTAAAGCTATGAAAACCATGCTAATGATTAAAGAGACTTATATAAAAGGACATACTCTGGACTACTGCACATCCAATTCAAACTTGAGCGTTGCTACTTTGCTGTGACAAGACTGTGATTTATGAAGATCGGCATGTTCAGATTGCAAGGAAATTGCTGGTGTTAAATAGAAATCACCTCATGTAAGAAAGTCTGTTTTCAACTCTGCCTTGAAAATATAAAGAGGCTGATTTCAGTCTTACTGAAGTTTTTGCATTTATCAAGTCATTTGGGTTGTTTAAAATTCCTGTTCTGTGACCTAGATGGATTTAGCTGTTTAGTGGGATAGAGAGATTTTTAGAAGCCGAGTAAACATAATCTGACTTACCATTTTGTTTTCTGCAGTGTAACTGAGGGATTTTGTGTGGAATTGCGAAGTTCACTCCAAGAATTTTGCTTGTCCTCTCACATTAATTATATTGTAGTTGCCCTTCATTTAAACACACAAAAAGTAAGCAGCTAAGCCTCTATAAACTAGTTTGGCATGCAAAAATCCAAAAATTGCAATTGCATAATGTACTGAAATTCACTGAACTTGATTTAAATCAATTAAATAGGGCTTTACAAAGCATCTAGAAAGAGGGCAATGTCTTTTCCTTTTCTCATGAGAGAATAGGAAGATGAGTCAAACACAGTAAGTATTTCAAGTATGCTGTGAGGTATCCATATCTGCTTTGGGCACCTATTCAGTGAGATATTCTTGTTCTAGTTCACAGTACTGTAACTTGTGTTTGTGTTCTTCATTTGAACTGTGCTAGAACAAAATGCATTTTATTTGCATGTATTTTTTTGAAATGAAGGCCCAAATACATTTGAAGTAGATTGAGTCTTAAGGTCAATAAATGTACTCAGCCAAGTGTCAGTGCTTGCTGTAGAAATCTTTAACTTAGCAGAGCCGTATGCAATACAACTCACAAGCCTATGATGGTCGTGTAGTAAGGATATTTTGTTAAAACTAAAGAGAATGAAAATCATTAGATAAATAGTCTGTTGTACCAAGCTTTAAGCTACAGGGAAGTTTGCATTCAAATCATAGCTTTAGGTGGTTAATTCAGAGAATTGCAGCATATCTTTACATTAAGCTGTGTGATATTTTTCCTTACTGTGTTTTCCATTGCTCTGACCAGCTTAATTGTGAGATTTAGCTGTTTTCCTGTTGTACAGCTTACCAGTTAAGGCATCTAGTTGTATGGGTAGCTAATGTATGCTCTTCAGAATCTGCAGATCTGTGTTTTCTATCCTTTTTTCTATCCCTTTCTCCCTTTCTATTTTTGTTCAGTAACACTTTGCAGTTTATAAGTATTAATGGATCTGTTTTCAGAATACCTTTCTGCAATGTAAGAGTACTATCTTTTTACAGTTTACAGCTGTTGCAAATAAAGGTAAATAACACAAGTAGCTACTAATTTTAAGTGTCCAATCTGGCATTTAGTTTAGATTATCCAGAGAATTTGGCATTTCTCCGATATCCTCATATAAACTAGAGCTCTTGTGAGTCTTATGGCACAGCTCAGAGGGTTCACCTCTTCTGCAAACTCAAACAAACCGTCGAAAACATCTAGTTGTTTTTTAGATGGAGCTTGATCAGCACAGAGAAGGGACTTCAAGAAGATGCCTGTGTCAGCAAGGACTGATCTTAATGATCTAAGAATGTCTCTCAATATGGCACACAGTGATTACCTGTAAAATTGTGCTTTAAATGGTTCTGATTAGTTACAGGGGAACTCTTGGCTAAAGGTAGAGTTTGAATTCAGGTCCACGGAATAACTTACTGCTCCATTAACCATATGTTATATATGGTTATACATAAATAAAAGGCGAGTGAACAAAGATTATGCAGTCAACCCTAGTTTTGATGTCTCTAAATGTCTAAATAGTTTCAATCTGTATCTATTTTCATGGCATATCAGCAGGCCTGGGACTTCTAGATCCATCATACAGACCATTGGACACTTCCGCTGATAATTACATAGTATAATAGCTGGATATTTTCACTCACAACTCGCAACGTGATAGTCATGTTGAGGGATTCAGGAGTCCTGTGTCCCACTTTATACCCTGCAAGTACAGTATTTTCTGCCCTGTTTACTTTCTTTGCTCCTACTTTCTAACCCACTTCTCCTCCCTGCCCTCCTTACTATTACACTCTGTCATGGCAGAAAGCTTGCCTGCCCAGGAAGTCCCAGCAAATCTGGAGTTTTGATCACCCTGCCTATCTCATTCCCACTTCTGTCTTTGCCACTTAGTTGCTAACCGAGCAAGACCCAGTTTTTCTTGTTAAAGCACCAGACCTGCTCTGTCTGTCCTTCCTTTTCTCCTTCTCCCACTCTACATCTCCTCACCCTCCCAGCCCTTACAGGATTTGATGGTTGTGTGGTCAGATTTGGTGCTTGTGTGGTCATGGAGGTTAGTGCTGTCACTCTCGAGGAAGTTCACAGATCCAGCATGGACAAATTGAGGCTCTTCCCTTTCCCCAAAGAATTGTGTCTTTATTGCGATCTGGGAAGTTCTTCCAGGGGGATGACAGAAAAGCTTTGTTGCTATGAAGGTTGTGCTCTGTAGAAAGCACATAAAAGCCTGGAGATATTTGCAGTATTCAGTGAAAATGACACTGGATTTCACCCCCCCGCCCCCCCAGTCGCAAGTCTTGGGTATGGATGGCTGTTGAACAGAGCCAGCTGCGACATTGTTCCAAGGTGTCAGAAACTGCATTCAAAGCCCTTTCATGCCTAAGAGCTGTGCCTCCCTTCCCATTTTGTCATGTACTGCCACCTCTTTGCAATCCAAGCTCTGAATTTCATTTCTTTTATCTGCATTTGCAGCGTTCTTGTTGCATGTATTTCTGATACTGATCTTCCAGGTCCTGTGCTTGTGCCCTGACATCTGCATTGGTCAGCAGCTGCAGCCTGGCAGGACTTGGAGGTATGCCCTGCCAGTATGGGTAAAGCCAGATCTCTCATTTTTACAGTGTCTTCAGCTCTCTCCTGCTGTGTGATGTTCCAAAATGCATTTCAGTTAGGGTTAAAGAGCAAAGAAGAGGCTGAGGTGCAGCTTGGGAGCAGACTGCATCCTGCAGGGCTGAGCTCCAGGTTAGCCTGTGAGAAGACAAATGCTCAGTGCTGGGGCTCCTGTCTGTTTCCTCTCCCGGGTCTGATGGGTCTCCTCCCCTGGAAGGACACCACATAAAGATGAGAAGGCAGGCAGCAGGCAAACTAGTGAGCTGTACTTGGAGCATTTTGTGATGTGGTGGCTTTTTATATGCATTTTAAAATTAAAACAGCCCTTCCCTCATTATACAAGGCATTAATTATTTTGCTAACTGCAAAGTCTTATCTAACTTTCTGGGTGGTGTGCTGTATAGACATTTTCCAGCATTTTTCTTCCTTAATTTTCTCCTTTCCTCTGAGGGTTGTTTTACCATAGTAGTAAATGTCAGACCCTGTGCTTCTGACGGCATTTTGCTGCTCCACTGCTGTCTCTTAGCAAACGTGATAAATCTTCTTAAAGACAAAAGCATACCTATTCAAGATAATTAATTTCACATGACCTGAGATACCTGAGGCCAAAGACATTTCAAAACAGATTTTTCTGGGGAAGGAGAATTATGGAGTTTAATGTGTTAGTCATGCAAGAAGAGAGATCAAAAAGATTGATTAGGCAATTTTCTCTGTCAAAGGAGACATCACCTAAGATGGTCTGTAGTCCTTTTTCCAGTTCAGTTTTTTTGGTGCAAGCAAGGAAATATTTGACTGCTGGTAAAATATTCTCCAGTCTAAGTAGTCCTGCTGTTTTCCACTGCTGAACTAAACCTTAAACTATAACTTCACTCAAAGATAGCCAGAGCTTATAAAAAATTTGGCCTTAACCCGAGGAACAACCTGGGCGGAAAAGAATTAGTGTTTGTGTGAACCAGCCTTGAAGAAGTCAGTTTTTAGTCTCTCCCCCCCCGCCCCACTTTTTTCCTTTTCTTAACTGGATTACTCAGTCCCCTCTTCTGAGAAGAGGTCAAATAGCATGTGAAATAACCGAGATGCAGGAAAATAAATTTTTCTTCTGTAATAGGTTATGAGATATGGTAAAGATGACTAATTTCTAGCATAAAAGCAATAGCATTTCACAGTCTCTCCCAGATTTAGCTACAACATGAGAATTGCCAGTTTCCTGCCCTCCTTTCAATTGCCGCTCTAAGAACAGGGAGTGGGCAGCATCTTCCTTGATGGACTTCAAAGCTTGGTATGGTGATACAGGCTGTAATTATTGCTGATTTTGGTTAATGCTCTGTGCATTAGGGTAGAGCTTGACTCTGATTCATGGTCTCAATTATCATCCCAGTTGTTGGAGTGTTTGTGTGTTTGTGTTTGTGACCTTTCCAGGCACTAGAGCTGACCCTGGTAGAGGCATTGTGAAGCATATCTGTCCTTTTACCAGTTAATCACTAACAAGAACAATACTCAACCTGGTCAGCAGGATTATTTGTTCTTTAAAGAACCAAGTTATGATCTGGTTAGCTGGTTTAAAAAAAAAA
>NW_009932417.1:39125-52198 GCF_000696875.1 Nestor notabilis | reverse complement strand
AAAAAGACCTTCCAGTTTTACAGAGTAATCACTGACAGTGGTAAGAAGTATGGTCCCAACTGCCTCTGCTGGTAATGATGTATAATGAGGCTTAATTGCAAACCAAGGTTAGGACCGTTACATTAAACATATTATAATAACATAAACTTATGTAAATACATTAATAGATACACTGGGGAGAATAAAAAAGACCCACAAAGTTACCAATGCCTTGTTTGTTTTGTTGCCTTGCTATGTCTAATACTTGCTTTTATCTGTTTTCCCTCCTCCTATCATGTTGTCAGTCAAGTATTTCAGGTGTTTTGTGGATTGAGCTATCTTTAGCTTTTTAGCTTTGCTGCTCCTTAAACTCACGTCTGTCATCTAGTACAATCAAACTTTCCAGCATCTCTCTGTGAGGAGTCTTAATACTCCCCTCCCCTTCACTCCCTCCTCCTCTCCCCCGCCCCTCCATTAATCTGGAGTTTTAAATAGCTATTTAGTTGCTTGTAATTGTTTTGGTTTTAAGCAGTAGTAGTGCTACTTGGTCTATAAGGTGTTTGCCTCCTGTGATTGTAACATTTATTTTTTACTTGGTATTTGAATTCCTAGTTTTGGTACTAGTGTCATGTAGAGATGCCACAACTACTTTGGTATATTCATCACAGAGTAGAGCATACTCAACTAAAATACATCTGTCCTGGTAATAGCTAGTATTTATAACTGCTGCATGTCAGTGGAAGGAGAATGGAAAAAAAGCATCACATTTTAATAAAAATACTTCTGTAAACAATGACTATGGTCTTAAATTAGAAATTGGCAGGATTATTTGTTTACATAGTTGTTTGCTTTTTGCAATGACCTTCTTGCTTTCGGAATTGTTTCCCCCATTGAGTTTCCATGTACCACCTCATGATGTAGCAGCACTTAAAATGTTTCTTACTCTGTACTGGTCATAATAAAATGTAGTTCTTACTCCTTGTATTGTTTGTAATTGAGTTTAAAAGTAGGTGGTTACCATGAGTTCCCTAGGAATGAATTTGTACACTGCAAATGGTTCATGTTTTAGTTTAAGCACCCAACCTGTTCAATATTTCTGCTTTCTCAAGAAGAAGGGGAGAGAGGTCTTTGCAGCTCTATTACTATTTTGACCTATTTACTGGGCATCTTGTTAGACATTAAAAATAGCAATCTGTTGGTAAAAAATAATTTTAAAAGAGGCAGCTCTGACCTTCATATAAGTGACACTGTAAGATCGGAACAATCTGGTGGAAAATCAAGGTCTACTGCTGCTTATCCTTTTGGGGTGTTTGGTGTTTCTGAGGTGGCAGATGATCTAAATGGCAACTAGGGCTTTTCCCAGCACTGCTCTGAGCAGCCAGAACTCTCCTGCTGCATTCCCTTGGTGGCTGGTGAAGGTCATGCGTATGCTTTTACAGTATGTGTTACTTCCCTGGTGACAGCCAGCATGCATTACTGTGAAACTGAGAGGACCTTTCATCCTGTTTCTAATGTCGTCACTAGGAGGTCTGAACCAGTATCACTGAGAAGGATGTGAAATAGAGGTGGATTATCTCTAACTCTCAAATATCTTTGGCATTCATTTATTGAAAAAGAGTTGGGTCTAATAATGTACCTTCAAAAATTATAGATTTAAAGAATATGTAAATTCCTGCAGGTAACTATGGTGACATAAAAGAAAAATGCATGTTTCTAGTTCAACAACAAGACAGACATTAAAACTTCTGTAATGGTTAACTTTGCATGTAATTTCATGGTCAAAACCAATATACAAAGAACATAAATCACGTAATAAAGTGATAAATAATAGCTTGTGTTAAAAAAAAAAAAATGAGGCTTTGTGTTACTGAGAATTTGTGACTTCCATTAATTCTCTGTAACTTGGTCTAATTAGATACAGTTCCCCATTAGTAATAAAGGGAGAATTAAGAATGTTCTACTATAAACTATATTTAGGAAGGTTGTTGCCTTGCAGCTGTGTGTGGCTGAAGTAGAGCAAACCGTAAATGTCAATGTCTGGTCTTTCTACTGTCAGTAGCATTAGATGACTCTTAAAAAATCTGAAAAATCTGGTCCGGATTTTGTTTATGTCTTCCTCTATTTCCTGAGAATGCTTTCTGGCAGAGAGGAGGAAGGATTTCTGCACAGTCATATTGGCTGGCCTGGATGACCCTTCTTTGCAAGTAATCCTAGATGCACACAAGGAAGTGTGAGTCACTCTCTTAAACCTGATCCAGGTAGAGGGGTTGAAAGATGGCAGACGGGCATGCAAGTGCTGCTGCTGCTGTGAGGAGATCACTGCATGTGGGCTGTCCTTCCCAAAGGGTGCCAGTGTCTTGCTGGAACATGCAGAGGCAATGCCTGTAACGACTGGTCTTGCCACATACACCAGCATCTGGTCACCACTATTCAGACAGCACTGCTGCTGCTGCTGCCCCGTGAGAGATGAATCAACAGAAAAAGTGTTTTCTGCTGTGGATATCTAGCTAAAGTTCTTCTTTGTCTCTTCCCTCCCCTGCTCATGTTAGCACAAAGGCTGGCACTGAAATGTCTGTTGGAATAAATGTAATGTGGTGGATTGGATCTGGTTCTGATCCTTGTATGTGAACCCTATGGTAGATAACAAATGTGTCACTACACAGAATTTATAGGGGCACAAGCAGGCCTAGATCCAGGTTACATACTGCCTCCAGCTTCTCTTTCTCTACTTTACCTTGCTCTGCCTTCTTTTGACTTTTATCTTCTCTCTTCCTTTTTCCCTTATGCCAGCCCTTGTTGAAGTGAATAGCCTCCTTTCCTGCTGTCAGTGCCAGTTTAAAGCATTGGGGAACCCACATGGCCTCTTTCTAAGCCTGTTGTTATTTTCTTTTATCTGTCTTATCAAGCCCCTGTCTCTACTACAGCAACTTTGTGTGCTGCTCTGCTGGCAAAGCCCTCTCTGGCAGGCTGCGAGGGGAAAGGTTTCAGCCAGTGTTGTTGTTTTTTGCTGTCACAGCAAACGTAAGCAAAGCTGAGGAAAAACTACCTTCTGTTAACTGATAAAAGTGAGGGGGATGTGAATGTTTTACACCCTGAACTGGCACAGTTCTCTTGTTCTGCAGTGTGCCCCTGCCTGTCCTTTATACTGTCTTTGTAGTATAAACTGGACCCTATTTTGTCTTTGAGAAAGGACCCATTATATGCCTCCTATTTGTACATTGCTTAGCACAACTTAGGCTGCTCCTGAAGTACTTAGCAAAGCAACCATGACTAGCCATTTGCCCTTGCTGAAGGGCTCAGTGTGCTTTGTCACTCTTATAAGGCAGGCACTTAGATTTCTTGAGCCATTATGCTCAGTGATGGGCTGCTGCTCCTTATGGGATGCTGGTGGGGGCTGAGCTGCTTTGTACTTGTGTAATCTTTAAGTATGCAGAAAGTGAGTAAAATATTGTTGGTTCTGAAAAGGAGAAATTTAGGTTGGGTTAGCATACTGTACACCAGGCTGGACTCTACAGAGAGAGGGAGAGAAAAACATACTTTCATACTTTTTATATAGTGCAGATGCGTGTATTTATTTGTGTGTGTGTACAGACTTTTTTTTCCAGAAGGCCAGATTGTACCATACTTAGTAGTGAGCAGTATGGGTGTAGGCATATGGGTGGAATCAATCTGCAGATGCCTTAACCTGTAGGGTGGGACAGGACTTGTGTCCTCCCCCAGA
The DNA here is from genome assembly GCF_000696875.1 of Nestor notabilis. Classification (NCBI taxonomy): domain Eukaryota; kingdom Metazoa; phylum Chordata; class Aves; order Psittaciformes; family Psittacidae; genus Nestor; species Nestor notabilis. The sequence continues at coordinate 48,498 of NW_009932417.1, read as the reverse complement.
GCCCTAGTCTTTGTTGCAGCATGCCAACCTGCCCCAGCACGGACTTGGTCCCAGGGCTGCCTGTTCCACCCCAGTGAGGCTCAGGGCTGTGCTGCCTCCATGGGCCTGTCAGGTGCCCTTTGATGGGAGCTGGGGCAGTGGACCCACTGGAACATGGTTTGGATTAGGCTTCCTGACTAGAAGCACAGGTCCAGCCATAGTAGTCATGCGTTCCTAGGTTGCCTCTGCGCTGCCACAGCAGCCTCCCTGGAAGTCTTAGTAGTTGGTCTTACGTGCAAAGAGATGGGGCTTCACATCTTTTTTTTTTCTCACAAGGAGATAGTGGTGATGGCAATAGCCTGGCCTGGCCCAGAACGGCATGCGTAGCTCTTCTGCCAGCATTGCCAAGGAGTTTTTCCTTGTCATCTCTTGGGAAATGGATGCATGGGACCATCCTTTGGGCTGCCATTTTATAAAATTATTTTCCAGCTCCTTTCTAAGCTGCTTAAACTCTAAGAATCATACAGCTGTCAGAGGCTGGGATACATAAATGTTCTGCCTTGAAAAGGAAAGTAAAAGACTTCCTCAAGCACAGTGGGTTGCTAACTGCATTCCAGGAAAGCCCAGTAGCATCCAGCTGCACTGTGCACTAGAGGAGAGAGGATTTATGTTCCTGATTGCAGACTGTGTGGCTCAGATAGCAGATCCTGTGTGGAAATGAATGTCCAGGTGTGAGGAAAGTACATGGGTGGGAGGAAGCAGTGTGAGGGTGTAGCCTGTGCCCAGTCTTCACTCCCACTGGGACAACAGCACTGAGGGCTGGCTTTGTGCCCTGATGGGACAGCTGGGGCTGCCTGGGTGGCCACTGCCACCAAGTGCCTGCATGTCCCTCAGGTGAGCGTGGGAAGCTGGAGGAGCAGGTTTCCAGCCTTCCTGACAGGTTATGCTGCAGTGAAGGTGGCGATGGGCTTGGCAGGGTGGGTGCTGCAGCCCTTTCTAAGCCAACTTCAGTCACCCTGCATGAGTAAAAGTGCTTCCCATGAACTGAATTCCTTCCCATAGAGTGTTTTTCTAGACTTCACCAAATACAGAGGCTTTGCATATTGCTATGTCTCTGTTTTGAGGCTAGCAGATACTTTAATAAACCAGGAAGGAGTAGCTTAGATAGCAGAAATAATTTAATACTTGTTAGCTGACTGTTTAAACTGACAGCAAGATGTGGTGCTCTGATGGCCAGTGAAACAGAAAAACCATTCTCCTGAGAAAGCAAATCTGAATTATTTCCACTATCACAGCAGGGTGCATTGCAATGGGCTGGGATGTACCATGACCTGTCAAAATGAGTGAGTGAAAGCAGGAAGTCATTCAGTTTGTTTTCATGTGTATGAAGTGAGCAGATGGGAAATGGAGAAGGGCTGTATACTCTCAACACTTGCTCACTGTATTAAATGAGGCATTTTTCTGCTTTTTTAGCAGATTTAAGTTTTTAAGAAAAAAAAAATTGGGCCTAAGGCAACAAATTTATTGAGGATATATGGCTATAGCATTCTCAGTTTTGGTGTTATCAGTCTGTTGTACATGTGCATTATTTTAATTCTATAGTTAATTATATAATTATAAAGGCTTTACTGCTCTTCTCTGGACACATGAATGATTTCCTCATGCCCTTACCAACTAACTTCTAGTATCTTCCACATGGTGATGCAAACCAAACTTAAACCAAATGTTGCTGTCATCTGGAGTAGTTGCACTATGGATAATCTCCTCCTGTTATACACCATAAACTGTACATGAGGCTACCCTGCATCTCCTTTTAGGTATTCCAGTTCTTCTGCTCAAGCATGATTTAAAGGTTTGGTTATGTTGCTGTACAGCAGTGAAGCATCTCATTCATCTGTGAAAAGTGCATGCACTAGGAGGAAAGCCTTGTCTCTTACTTTGATAGAAAGGATGTAGCTGTGCTCAGGAAGTGGCATTATATAATGGCAGAAAGTTGTCAAACACTGATATTTAATGAATGCTCCTATTTGATATTGGTCTGACAGCTACATAGCTTTATACACTCCTTACCTAAATATGTGTCAACATATGCACGTTTTTAAGCATGACTTGTAAAAGTAATCGGAAAATAAATTTTCAGAAAAATTCATTTCAAAACTAGTGTAATATCACACACTGGGGCTAATATCTGTGTAAGAAGTGACCTTAGTTATACCATCATTCTCAACACTGCTTGGTTGGTTGCTACTGTGAGTTACATTTAGGTTTGTTTCTGTACAGGAGATTAAAATATGGATCTACAGCTACTTAAACTCTGGTTTCTTGTGAATAGTTTTAGTAGTATCAAATCCATTTGAAGTGGACATTTAAGGGAAACCCTTATGAATTTTTGGGGAAAAAACAGGTATTTGTCAGAAAATGGCATTCACTGGGCAGCTCTGCACTCTTTCTGAGTTGTTAGCCAGCACTTGGCAATTACTAGCAGCTGTCAGGGCGGGAGGAGATAAGTGAGGGTAGAGGAGATCTGTCAGCTAAATCATGTCATGTGAGATGGGCCTTTGACAGCCTTCTTTCTGAAGAGCAATGTTACAAAGCCAAGGTGGTAAAAAAAGGCAGTATTGAAGTTTTAGGTGGTACTTAGAAAATATTTTTTCTTTTGAAATTGGCACTTCAAAAGGACACTGAAAGCAGTAACTTAATTGATCTGGCAGCCAGCAGATGAGTATTACAAAGCAAATGCACTTACTTAGTTACCGGCTGCCTGTGTCTTTTCCCCCTGCCCTATAACACTTTCCCATGTTAACTTTATTGTGGTCCAAGAAGGAAAAAAAACTAAAAGGGAGGATGGAAAAGTTTAACACAATTCTGCTGTCATCTACCACCATTCTTGTACAGGGTCTCTCTTCCCCATAAGAAAATTAATATTAGAAATATATGATTTAGAGTAGCTCCAAGTTTCACATTTTGCTTCTTTTTCCAAGGTAGAGAAAATGATTCATTTGTTACACAGAGCTCAATTCCAAGTCCTTTTTAGTTTTGTCTTTTTTTCTTTTCTTTTTATTTTTTATTTAATCTGAGAGAATTTGTCCCAATAGCTTCTTTCTGCAAAGCCTGTTTATTCTTCCTTTAGGTGCAGCAAGACGAATGCATTCTTTCTCAATTGTCTCCTCAAACTTGCCAAGTTTTTGCTTTGCCGTCTTTGCAAAGCAAATGTTAATGCTTCTACCCTAACGTGAGCCAGGATGTGCTGCTGTGGTTTTGCAGTACCAGGCTGCTGATGCACAGAACCATAGAGATGGGAAGGTAAAAAAAGACTGAAGAAAGGAAGGGTGCCTTCCTGATCAGTGTCACAGTCCCCTAGCTTTCATTTACAGCATTCAATACCAAATAAGAGTGATTAGAAAGGCAAACAGGAAAAAGTACCTTTTTCAGGGAGGTTCTGCTTAAACACTCTTTTTATTACTGATTTTGTTTCTTCTGCAGAGTGGGAAGCCCCCAGTTAAGGACATGTTCACGGATCTGAAAGATGGAAGGAAGCTTTTGGACCTTTTGGAGGGTCTGACGGGGAAACCTCTGGTAAGAGAAATACGTATAAGTTATATTCCCATTTACTGGAAGAAAAGCCCAAACCAAACAAAACCAAAAACTTCAACAAATAAACAAAACACAAACCACAAACATGCAATTTGTTATATTTATTTGTTTAAAAAAACATTTTTCTTGTAGTGTGTACTTGCTGTCTACAGTTCTAGTGAAATTCCCATGAACTCCACTCATGGGATGTAGGGTCAGGCTGAAGTTAGCTGTGTAACCCTCTCTTGAAGGGTAAAGTACTGTTTAGCAAAGGATGCAAAACCAGTGATGTTATTCACATAGTATATATTTTTAATAGAGACCTTTTAAGGGTCTGCTTGTGGATGATACGGAAGAGTAGCCTTTATCTGGATACGTGTGGACTTTTTCTCATGAGCTCATGAAAGATCCCTCAAAGAAAAAAGAAAGTAAATGTCCTGGGTTCAGTAAAAAGGACAACAGCTAGTAGGCGATACAAAAATCTGCATCCCTGTTGAAAAATCCTGTGTGACCTTACAGGTAGGAAAGGGCTGGAAGCTACTCTCAAGTCTTGTTTGGGGAAGTGCGTGTGTGAAAACTCTTCCCCTGCTAACAATGATGCCTCTTCAGATATGAGGCATGGTGAAACCTGTGCCATTGCTTGGGGTTAAACTCTTGATTTCATTATTTATAATAAATCTAAAATTCATTTATTTACCTTATGGGGGACCTTTAGCTATTTAAAATTTAACCTTGCAAGCTTGCCTTGTTTTTTAAACAGGTGCATTTCACTAGTACTTCTAGTGATTTGGGGTCTGATTGGAAGCATACTGAAGGCAACAGGATTTTCTTTTGTTTCTAATTCTGATGATTACCGTGGTCCAAGTACAGTTCCATGCTCTTTTGCAGTACAATCATTTTCTGCCACAGGAGTTAAATTGAGGTGATTAAAAGCAAATGGAGTGGCAGGTATTGTCAAGAGTTGCAGTGTGGGGTTTTTTTCCTGGTAATAAAAGGAAGGGAAAGTCAGGAAGCATAACTCCTTCTCAGTATGCAAAGATTTAGCAGGCTTTTGGTGCCAGAAAAACAAATTGCTGCTTGTTCCCTCTTGGGAGCCAAAAAATTTCAACTACTCTGGCAAGCATTCAAACCCCTCAGATTTTCCCTAGGAACTCCCATTTTGCTGTTGTATTGCCAGTTGATAATTCTGCAGATGCTGGGAATAAAAATTCTGGACTTACGGAAAATGAACTGACACACATTTTGAATCCAAGGCTTATCCCGTGCCTTGAGTTGACGAATAATGTTCTGACCATTTTTCATTTTTACATTGTTAGGTTTTTGTTCCTACTTAAAAGAAAGAATAAACTCTTGAGGAAAATCAAGACAAATTTCCTGCTTGGTCTATCGGTTTTATTTATTTATTTCTTTTTTGGCTGTCAAGTTAATTCAGATATTAACAGATTGTAACTTTTTATTTTCAGCCTAAAGAACGAGGTTCCACACGAGTACATGCCTTAAATAACGTCAACCGAGTACTGCAAGTCTTGCATCAGAATAATGTGAGCATGTTTTCGTACGACTTTATTGATAGACTCTTTAATTTATTCCTGTGTGTAAATTAGTTCAGAATTAAGAGAATCAAGATTTTTTTGGTACCTAAAATGATAAAGAATTCAGTGAGGTGGGTAAACTGGTTTCAGTTTTCTTTATCTGATGCAGAATTTGAATGTCTGGCAATTTTGTGAAATCTTGAAATGCTAACTAATTTAGTTAATGGCATTAACTAAACTGTATTTTGTTGAGATATGACTGGAAGCTCTGCTAAGCATGAACCTAGCAGGACAATAAACTGATTTCCAGTGATGATGTGTAACTTGTGCAGAAGTTTGTGAGGGTGTGAGAGGTTCTGTGTCCTGCACTCAAAATCCAGGAGGATCTTTCCATTGAAATCTGTCAGCTCCATGTCAAATTTGTACTGAGTATTTCTGACTAGGAGCTTTGGTACCTGATCAGAAGAAGAAACAAGCAAGCAAATCCCAATCCTTGAAAAATGAAAATTGTTTGGTTTACTACTTTTAAATGTTTGTACTGCCCGGAAGCCAGTAGTGCTGTAGTAAAGTGATTTTATTTTTCCCCTGAAAAACAATTCCTGATAAGCGTGTTCTCTCTAGTTAGACTTTTTATTTGCAAGTGTCGCGGCACTAAGGTAACTTAATAAGAACATTCTGGCAATAAAATACATTTGATGCAAAAACGGACTGACACATTTATGTAAACTGCTGATTGAAGAGTGATGCAAACATGCTGTATAACACTGCAATTTCCTCTCCATGTTGGTGGACTAGTGCCATATTTCTAGGAAGTAGCCAAAGTTAGTGATGGGTTGTTTGGTATTTTTCTTCTTTTAGGCACTGTAAATATTGTCTAGCTTTTTTCTAAGGATAAGTAATGAGTCTTTCCAGCATGAAATTGACTGATTTTATGAAGATAATAAATGAAATCAAATTGAATGACAATAAATAATTAGTTTTTCCTTAAGCTGGCAGGATCTGGGTTTCTAGATGTAAACAAATGGTGTCAGCTGAAGGTTGTTAAGGTCATATATGATTTATACCTACTGCTTCATTAGAAAGTGTGTGTGTTAAGATGAAGGGAAGAGACATCCACTAAGATGTAGTTCTGTTGCCTGAGAGTTTGTGGGCTATACAATATTAATAACTTGTGAAACAATTTATTAGAAGTATTTAAATATATATTGCAAGAATCAGATAAGCCTAGGGTGTAGATGTTCAAGTGATCCCATGAACCTCATCCATCTGATGAGCAGAATGGTTCTAAGTAATTTGGCATTTTGCTACCCATTCTTAGGAGAGTTTTTCTCCTATTACAGGTGAAAAAAGCTCTTGCGATGGAATTATTTGATTTTTGTGCCCTTGACCTTTAGTCTTGGTCTTGCTTTCTGCTCCTTTGTGTTCTGGAGTGCTTCCCAGTGTCTTTAATGATATGCACTGGTGATTCTTTTGGCCTGTTTTTGCCACTTTACCATACAGTTTTCTTAAAATATGCATCCAGTACTTGCAAAGAGTATTGCTGCAAGATTCTGTTCCAGCTGCTGTAAAACTGGAAGAGGACAATCCACAAGCTTCTGTAGTATGTCAAAGTGTAATCTGTGGTTCTGTGTTAATTTTGCAACACAGTTTTAGTTTGATTCTCCTAACCAAGAGACCTATAGGGAACTGAAATAGTCAAGATGATATCTGAAAGCAATGAGGTTACAAGTACATTTTGCAAAATTGAAGCTGTTTGTGATTGTGTGATAAGAGGAAAAAATATGCATGGAATACCATTATACTCGTGTATGTCAGCAATATCCTCTAAAACAAAATGAAATTTTATTCTTGTCTATTCTGTCACTGTAGTCTACATCCACTGAAAGCCAGAGTATGGGCTTGTCTGTGACTGTCCTTGTGGCTGTCCCTGTTGTCTAATTGCCAGCCACCTCCCTGGTGCAGGTTTTATCTCTATGACCAGTTCTTATCCCAAGCGATGTGCAGATACAGTTCTTGGTGTAAGCTGGGCGGTGTTCCTGGTAGGTACTGTGAATAACAGTTTTGAAAGAGAGGTGAGAAAGGGAGAAAAAAGCTTCCCCATCAAAGTGAAATGCTCTGTGTTCTTTGCCCCTCGTGCTGGAGATGCTTCTGGCTCCAGACTGTTTACAAGAACGAAGCCCCACCATCTGCCCTGTGTGGGAGTGCGTTGCAGCATCTGCTATATGTGTACATATACCCAGGGAAGTATCTACATCTTCTGCTGTATGCAGCTTGTCCCTAGCCCAGTTTGCGGAGGCATGGTGATGACTATTGCAGTGCCCTGCTGTTGGCTGCTTCAAAAGGTGCTTTAGAGTTAGTGCTGCTTTCTCTGTGTTGGCTGAATCAAAACTCGATGTCCCAGTTCAGTTTAGACTCTAAAGCAGCACCAAGTGAGTAGTGTGGTAGTGTAGCTAAGCTTTGCTGCTTCTGAGGGCTGAGTGCCTGATGCAGAAGAAGGTAGCCTCTCCCGTCCTCTCACTTACTAAAGTGATTTCCTTGTCTCCCTGTGGTTTTATGTTTTTAATGATCATCATCAAGTCTTTGTGGGGTCCTATGCCAATAGGAAGCTTAAAAAAAATATTTTTTCCCTTGAGCTTTTGGTCTCCTTGTATAAACTTGTCCTATTTAGGTGCTGGTTCATGCAAAGGACAAACCTATTCTTAATTACAGTTTTCATGGTTCTCTAATGTCTCTGAGTGTGTTTAGGAGCAGGACTGCTTAACTGTGGGTTTGGTTTTTTTTTTTTTTCCCTTTAATATCAGATCCTTAGTGTTTGCATTTCTACTGATCATTTTTGAATGCTGATAGACATCTGTATATTAGAAGGGAGGATAAAACTCTTCCAATAAAGTATCTTCTTTGGTGCTATCTTTTGTCATGTTGTTTAAGTAGTGACAAATTCAAATACGTTTGTCTTTGAAAAGTACTTTTCAAGTACTTGTGTCATCTCCAGTTCCCTCTTTCTAACTACGTTGTATTTAAGAGCACTTTATAATACATGGCAGGACAGGCAGGAGTGGGGTTGTGACTTGAATCTGTGATAACAGTGTTTAATATAGAATTGATCTGACCTCTCCAGGTGGAGCTGGTGAATATTGGAGGAACTGACATTGTTGATGGAAATCACAAGCTGACACTGGGGCTGCTCTGGAGCATTATCTTGCACTGGCAGGTGAGAGGCTGCTGAGAGATCTCTTCCTTTCCAGGAATTGTGCACATTGATCTACTGGGATTCTAACAAACCTTCCCAGGGTTGTGGTGGTGGAAAATACTGCTTCTATTTTGGTCTGGTAAATAAAGGCAGGCCAGTGTTTAGTTTCTGATCTCTGTCTATTGGCTGCCTCCTGTGATATGTATTCTTGTATGTGCTCAGTTGTACTCAGTCTCTCAGTTTAGTTCCTGCTGGTGTTTAATTACAGAGAGGGTTTTCAGGCTGAAGCATTGTATTTATATTCCTTCCTCAAGGCTTTTATGTGCTTCTGTTAACCGGTGTTGTTTTACTGTCTAGGTAGCTGTGTTGGACTTGCATCTTACATGCTGCTTTATAGGTTTGTTATTCAGTCTTATAGGTTGAATTTTGATCCTGTGAGGATCACTTAATCGACTTGGAGGGAATTCGGCAGATGCTTATGCATAGTACCCAAACAGCAAACTAGTTTTGTTAGCTGGGCAGGTAGCATCATCTTGCAGAAAACCTCTGCAAGCTGTATTTCGGGGGTTTGCTTACTGATAGAACTGTAGCACGAGACAGTGAGAAATACTAAACCTCATGCTTAGTGAAGGCAGAACTGGGGAGCAGGGGAGGATTGTAACCTAAGAGTGATGTGTCATTATTGCATGAAGCATTACTGGTTCTTGTAATCAGTGGAGGGCAGAAATGGCCTGGAGACTCCTGTTCCCACATTTCACATGAGGAGTTAGAATTTGATTCGTAGCTTTTAATAGGAAAGATACTTTCGTGATTCGTGAGTAGCTTGGTTGAAAGGCTTTGTAAACAGGGAAGTGGAGAATGTGGCTGTAAGGTATAGTTGCTGCTTTCTTGCAGGTGAAGGATGTCATGAAGAACATCATGTCAGATTTGCAGCAGACCAACAGCGAGAAGATCCTGCTGAGCTGGGTTCGGCAGTCAACAAGACCTTACAGTCAGGTCAATGTTCTAAACTTCACAACAAGCTGGGCAGATGGTCTCGCCTTTAATGCTGTCATTCACAGACACAAGTAAGTAGCAAACAATTTATCTTAGACCTAGA
>NW_009932417.1:22508-39094 GCF_000696875.1 Nestor notabilis | reverse complement strand
TCCCTACATCTTCATGCTTGAGCATTTGATGGCTTCTGTTTCAGTGTTTCAGTGATTCATTGATTTGGGTTTGTGGATTTTTTGGTGGTAACAATAACAGTAGAGAGATAATACCAGAGCCTTGCAAAGGCTGGAGGCAAGGCAGCAGTGTAACTCTCTCAGTTCCTGCACATGCATGCACGTTTGCTAATTGAGATGGATTTACATCCCACTTAGTGTGCATTACACAGTGAAAGTGCTGAACGGGTCTCTGCAGAGGGGGTTGACCACCTCCTTCCGCTGTACTTCCTTCCTCCTTCTCTCTCTCCTCTGCAAAGGGAAATATTTCTTCAGGCAGAGTTTGCCATATCATTTTAGTAGGAAGCTTCAAAACGAAAGAGTAAGACTCTGTAGCTTTTCTTCGTCTTTGAATATATCTGACTTGAAAGACAATATATGCAGCTTTTCCAGGAGAACTGTTGAGCAAAAGAATCAAAGGGTAATAGAATACTTCAGATAGCTGTAGAGTATTCATTAGTTTGTTCATTATACTTTATAAGGAATGGTGTTAAAGCTTCTATGCATAGATCTTTTGTGTTCTTTCTGATTTTTGGAGAACTCTTCAGTAGTTTAAAGAAATCATCCATAGAGACTCCTATGAAACTTTCATGCCATGTTTTTGCTTTCTTTTTATAAAGTTTTTCTTTGAGATCTACCCCATTCTAACCCAGTGTACCGTAGATGAAGTCAGCTCATTGCTTTGCATGAGATGACTGTTCTAAACCATAAATAACCATTTTAACATGGTAATGGTATGGTAATTTCTAGAATTTAACCAGACCTCCTGGCCACCAGGTATCTGGCATGGCAAAAGCTTAACAAATACCCAGAATATTTATACCCAGCAGATACAAAGTGTTTGCAAAAGCATGTGCTCGTTTTGAGCCTACTGTTCTCTACTCTCAAGTGACCATTTGGCCTCTGCTGACAGAAACAGTAGTTTCTGTCACAGGCTCGCAGGCTTCAGGATGTTTGCCTTGACATACCTGTGTTCCTTGCAGACCAGAGCTGGCTTGTGTTTAGCATCCATGGAAGAGTGGGGAGCGCCTGCACCACACTGAGGCCTCCTGAAGGTTTGGAAGGACTGTTCTGGAAAGGCAGAGCAGCACTAGCAGAGGTGTCTCTGAAACTTCAGAAGTATTAACAAGTCCCTTCTCTGGGTGATGTGAGCTATTCTTATGGTTTTCATACCTGCATAATTGCCTTTAAAGGTGTAGCTAGCTCTGCTCCTGAGCGTGTGAAGCTTTGTGATGGAGACAGTGCCAGCTTTAGACACAAGTGAGACCTAGGTGACCTGAGGGAAGCAGAAGCAGAGAGGTAGCAAAATTGGTTTCGAGTTGTTTGTTATCCTTAATATGTTGTGACTATGTGCTTGGGCTTTGTGGGATCTGAAGTCTGTGAGCTCTGCCCCTTTTTCAGAGCACTGTTAAGTAGTAAAAGCCCCTGCTGAAAACTTTAGCTTGAGTAACTGTGCTTTCCTCTGGCTTCCCAAAATTTCTTGGTTACCTGGCTCTGCTGATCTCTGAGCTTTTTATTCCCTCTTCCTGGAGACCTGGCAGCTGCGTGTCAGAAGTCAGCTTTTTCTGTCTCTGGGCACCAACTCTTTAGCCAGGGAAGCACCATTTTCCCCACACTTCTGAGAAATCTTGAGCTGGGTTTAATTTTAGGTCAGCTTTGACAGAGAAGCTTTAAAAGGCACTTGCAAAGAACAAGGGGACTGGGGCAGGCTGCAGAAGGACAACAAAGCTATTTAGCTTACGCAGGCAGTAGTGCTGCCCTGCCTAAGGGCACTTTCAGTATTGCTTTTTTAACTTAGCTTAATATGACACTTAATATAGGAAATTTTTTGTGGATCCCATTAAGAGGTTTAGTAGCTTGCTCTTCTCTTTATGTATCTATCAACAATTGTTAGCAGTGTTACCTCTTGGCTATAATGTCTAGTAACTTAGAAACACTTGCTATACTTAATAAAATTATATGAGGTAATAGGACATTTAACATTTTACTGTGCTAGTCTTTCTTTTCCTAATATTAGCTTAGTCCCTCTCTGAATTGAATGCTGCTCTTTGGTACAATTTTCTAGCTCATAGGTAAATACCTAGATTGTATTTTATTAAAATTTGTGTTACCACATCAGTGTGCAGGTAGCACATGTACAATATACTTAGTGCAATGTGTTTTTCAAAGTAAGAGTCTCTGCTAAAGCTTTATGGGAATCAATGGGGTTATCCTTGTTGCTTCTTGCATGGAGGTACAGTATCCTGGTAGCTTCTGTCAGGATCACTGTATATCTCATTTCCACATTCACCCTACCTTCCTCTGGCTTTTTGCTTCTCAGACCCTGCTGGCTTATGGCTTTGCTGTTTCATGAAGTGTGGTGACTTGACAGATGTTATAAGATACTCTCAGGTCAATTTACAACTGAATTAAGTATTAAAAGAATTAAAGGCGAGCCCATTTCTTCCTCCCCAAGTTCTGTAAAGCGTAGAAGTGATAGCAGTGTTTTAATGAGAAGCCACTATTACAGGGGAAAGGAAAGTATTTTAATTGCAGCTGTGCTGCTATAGCATTGGGCTGATTGTGCCCTCTCGGTGTAGGTATCGCTAGGAAGGGCTCTGTTTGCTGATCCCCCGCTTCCTGCTCTGTGCTCTGCTCTGCTCTTTGCCCCTGAGACTTGCCAGTAGGTTTTGGGTGCACAGCTGGACTGGAGATTTGGTTTGGGTAATGCTGCTGTGAGATGAAGGCTGCTCGCACTGTAAATCGATCAGCAACTCAGCCTGATTTGAATTGTGACTCTCATAAGCACTTGTGATTACGTGTTTTTTAATGAAGGGAAAAAGGCCATGGGAAGGGTGAGCGAGCATGAGTGGAGACTGCTGCTGCTCCTAGCTGTGATGGTCTGGGGTGGTCACTGAGCCACATCACAAGTTTGGAATGAGGCTCTCCAGGAGCAATGACTCTTGATTACCCAGCAGAGCCTGATGCAGAAAGCACGTACTAACAGAAATGCCAGGAAAGAAACAGTTGGAAAAAAACCTGGTTCTGGAATAAATTTTAAACACAGAGTTTGGTTATTTTCTAGTTAGTAGTATTTAATGTCCTGTTGCAGTAAATGAGTGTATTTATAGAATACATGGAATGAAAGGTTGATGTTGTGGTGGACATGCAGTCAGATAATTGATTTCTGATTACCAGTTTCTCACTAATAAAAAGAAAGCATGTATTTGTGTTTATGCATTTGTGTATGTACACTTCTGTTTATTTCTTGTATGTATGTTTATATTTATGTTGCTTGGGTAGCTACCTTCATATCCATAACTTCGTATTCTGCATGGTATGGAATTTTTTCTTCAGATAAAATTTACTATTTTCTTTCCTGTTTTGTCTTTACTTTTAGACCTGAGCTTTTCAGCTGGGATAAAGTTATAAAGATGTCCCCAGTTGAGAGACTGGAACATGCTTTCAGCATAGCCAAGAACCACTTAGGAATTGAGAAACTGTTGGATCCTGAAGGTGGGATATGGTTATTTTAATTGACTAGGAGCTTTTTTGAGCTCTCTTGGAAGAAATTTCTTGTATTGACATCTACTATGAATACAAATTTTAGCAGTTTTGCACAATGATATTTTCTTTCAAGTCTTTAAATTGAGGTTTAAGAGAATGTAATTTGTCGGGTAAGGGTATGTCTGTGTGTGTATGCTTCAGCTTCTTGAATGTGGAGGTTGGGATTGACTTACCATTCAGAGACAGTATACAGAAGGTGAAGTTGGTGCCCTAGTTTTATTTTAAGTAAGAGTTCTACTGTGCAACGGTCTGTGCTTCTTGAGATGAAGTAGAACATTATGTAGAATGGAATAGCTTAAGAGCTCACAATCTTTTTTTCTTTTCATATACATGAATAGTGGTAGCTGCTAGAGCTGTGAGTACTTAGAGGATAGGAATGCTTACCAGAAAACTTTTACAGCTCGTCTTTAAAATCCTGAGCTGTTGCTCTGCGTTGAAGTGAGCCTCTGAAGTTGCATTCTGTAAGAAAGCTCTCAAACTTTAATGTGAAATTACTTCCAAATGTAGAAAGCATTTTTTTTTCTTCCCTCCTTCATATTGCCTTCAACATGTCAAACATGGCCTTTAAGTTAAAGCTTACTAAAGGCTACTTAAGAGAAGAACCTGTGATTTACACTATATGTAAAGTCTTAATATTCCAAGTAATGATTTAGGAAAGCAGCATCTTCATTTCTCTCTCCCCAATTTTATCTTTTTGCTGCAGATGTTGCTGTACAACTTCCAGACAAAAAGTCTATTATTATGTATTTAACCTCTTTGTTTGAGGTCCTTCCTAAGCAAGTCACTATGGAAGACATCCGGGAGGTGGAGACTCTTCCAAGGAGTGGAATGTGAGGATGGAGAGTTCAACATGCAACAGGTGTGTTTGTCATCAAAGTTTGTCTGGCCTTTCTTGAGCTGTAATTTTAGCTGCTCTTCAGGGATGTCTGGAGAAGGCAGTGGAGCATGCCTTCTATCATGGGGAACACAGTTGGGAAAATATGAAAAATCATAGCATCTTTGTGATTGACTTCAGTTGTTCTGTCTTCCTTTATCGTCTTTTCTGAATTACATACAAAATTCTGTGTGTTGAGATAGAAAGTTCTGTCTTTGTTATGCCTTTTCTTCTGGTTTTCTTTCTTATTTCTCTTAACAAGGTGGAGAAAGTGGCCAAAATAACTGATTTTGCCACAGGACTTGAGGTGATGGTAGTAGTGATGGGTTTTTGGGTGTGGGATCCATTCCTTAGTGGTGACTGTAGCCCTTCTCTTTAAAATGTGTCTATTTTAACATTATGTGAAGGATTAAAAGGAGTCTTAGTTGTTCTATTCTTAGTATGATTTGGGAAGGCATCTTCAATGCACTTCTGAGACGTCACTCTTCTCTTGCTGTCTAGGCTGTGGCACTTGATGAGGAACAGGGCAGTTCTAGAGCAGAGACTCCCAGCACGGTGACAGAGGTGGATATGGACTTGGATAGCTACCAAGTTGCTCTGGAAGAAGTTCTTACATGGTTGCTGTCAGCTGAGGATGTGTTTCGGGAGCAGGAAGAAATATCTGGTGATGTTGAGGAAGTCAAAGAGCAATTTTCCACTCATGAAGTAAGCTTCTCTTGAAAATTCATTGGGTTTTTGATGCATGCTGTTTCTTTTGTCTTGCTTTTTCTAAATGAAATGCACCTCTAAATGAATGTGGTGGTGGTTTTCTTGTTCAGGTGTGTTTTGTTTTTGTTTTTGGTTGTGGGTTTCTTCTTTTGTGGGGGGGGAGAGGTTTGGGGGTTTTGTTTTTTACAAATAATAGCTTCTTGAAAGTGTAATAGAAGATCTATTTCCTAAAAAGACTTTAGGACAACTTACAGTGAAACATGCTTCGAAACTTTAATGTAATTTTTTTATCAGCTTTCAGTGGGTGGCTCACTGGTGTCTTTAATACAAGGACAGCCTGATCCAGTCTGATTCATGCTTCTCTGCTGCCAACTACTAAAAAGCCTGGTCAGCCTTATGTCACTTGCTGTTAAATGAGGACAATGTTGAAAACGATAATCATGTCAATTTAATTCAGTGGTCTCTCTGTCCATTAGCATAGTTTATTTCAGAAACATATGCTGTTTCTTCCAAATTATTCTGGTTTCCAAATTATTTTGCTTTGGTTCTGTTCCAAGTCTGAACAAATGTTCTAATGTTGTGAGAAGTTTCAAGTGTCATGTTAGATGCTTTAGTTTTATCCTGTGTCAGCTTACTGTATACGGTTGAATTTAAAATCTGAATGCTGATCAATATGAAGATTTGTGCTACAGTTTTAAAGCCAGGAACCAAAGGAAGAGGTGTTCTGGGAGTATAGTAAGTGCATGAATCTTTAACTCAGAGAGAGGTACAGGTCTGCCATGCTTATGTGTTTGATGGTGCCAGTTCATTCTGCAGCACTGTTTCAAACGTGACAATTTATTAGGACATTTAGAAATTCATAAACTCCCTTAGGAGCTCATACCTCATGGTGACTTGGCTGGTTGTGCCATTTCCAGGGTTTTATGATGGAACTTACTGCACACCAGAGCAGTGTGGGCAGTGTTCTGCAGGCTGGAAACCAACTGGTGGCCCAGGGAAATCTGTCACCCGAAGAGGAGTTTGAGATCCAGGAGCAAATGCTGCTGCTGAACTCTCGCTGGGAGGAGCTCAGGGTGGAGAGCATGGACAGGCAAGCCCGGTGAGTCATACCCACAATCTCACCTAGAGCTGCAGGACCAACGTCTGGTCTGTGACATGAAATCCACCTTTTTCATGCTTTCCAAAGTGAAATAAAAGAAATTATTATAACTGTGTTTTTATTATTATATAAAAGTATTTTGTGACTTTTATGTAAATGTTCCAGACTATATATGACATCTACATGCAGTAGTTACATAAATGTGGTTTTAATATTGTTTCAGTGGTTTAAGTTCCTCAATAAAGCATATAGTAGACATGGATAACTATGTGTGTTTACAGAACCAGAAGGCACTTAGAAGAATTTTTACCGCCTGTGGGTTATTAAGCTGAGAGCTGCACGTCAAGGGAGAAACTGCATTTTGTTGCAACCCTCAGCAGAGTCTCTCTTAGCAGCAAATTTCTTTGCAATAAACAATCCCCAATATAAATGGCATAGTTCACCAACTCCTTTTTGTTGAGGAAAAAATCCAAGGATACTTAACTGTGTCCCTTAGCTTAATGGGGAACATTGTATTGAATAATAGCTAACTGGTTTATGAATGGCCTTGCTTCTTTCCTATAGGAGCTAGAACTTAGTTTCTTTCCTTGGGAAGACTGTTTCTGAAATAACTCTACCTATGCTTCCCCCTGTAGCCTGCATGACATGCTGATGGAGCTCCAGAAGCAGCAGTTGCAGCAGCTGTCTGACTGGCTGACAGTGACAGAAGAACGCATTCAGAAGATGGAAGCTCAGTTCTTAACGGAAGACTTGGAGTCCCTTCAAAAACAGCTGGAAGAACACAAAGTAAACCTTTTTGTCTGTTATGTAATACGTATGGGAGAAGTATTTGAAAGATGTGTACAGTGGTGGGTTCCTTAGCTGAGAAACTTGATTGTGTCAGTTGTCAATACACAGCTGTGTGCTTTGAGGCTGCATTTGCTGTTTGGAGAAGGATGATAATGGGGTAGAAAGGAATTGGAAGTTTCTGGAAGTGCTTTCTTAACACTTGAGCACTGATGACTATAGCAGAAACTGCTGTCTTGGCTCCATGCAGGAAGCAAAACCTGTAAGGCAAACTGCGTTAGCCTCACCTCGAGCAGGAAGCCAGGCTTCTCCAGGTAAATTGTTGGTGTGAGGGATAGTATGGAAGGTACTGTGGACAAACTTGCCTTCAATGTCTGGCAAGCATTGCTAAAGCATGCTTGAGACTTACACGTTAAAATAATGCAGGAGTTAAGCCATCAGGAAGGGCCTCCCAAGTCACTGATTCCAGTCCCTGCTTTTACAGGGATCACATCCTAAGGGGATGCATGGACGCTGCTCTCTGATGTGGCACAAAGTTTCTGAAGTGGTTTAGCTCTCTACTGAGTATCCAAATGAGAGTCCAGCCTTTCTAGCCTGCAGTGTTTTGGTTTTTTTGAAGGAGTAAGATGGCCTTTTGAGACTTGTCTTGGTTGCAGCTTTGGTTTTCATAACCACTCCTGAGGTTTGACCTTCTCCCCAGCATAGGACATATCTCACAGGGCAAGAACTGTGGAGTATTTTTAGTTTGTATAATTTCCTGTGCCACATTTGCATTCTTTCCTCTGTCTCCAAAGTCTGGGGAGTTTGAGGTGTGTTGTTCATGGAGTAGCTTAGGATATTCTGGTATGAAAAGTGATACTTACAGTACTGTAGAAGTATATTGATCTGGCAGAGATATTTTGGAGGTAGGCTTTAACCATGGAATCTATTCTTCCAGAAGCTGTATGAATACTTAAATCTAAAAATTATTGAAAACTAATTAGCACTGCATGCCTTCTGCAATTTTCAATTATTCTTTTTGAACATCAGTATCATTTACAGCGCTGTTGATACTTACAAGAATTATGTTGTCAACTATTAAAAGACAAATGTTCTTAATGATTTTTCCCTGTTTGACATGCCCTATGGTATTTGCTTATTAAGAATAATAGCTTTTTATAGAAACATGCTCTCTCACCTGTAACAGTAGATATATAGAAGGTCAATGCAGTTGTCATATGAGTCTTCTAGTCAAGTAGGGTGCATACAACTTAAACCACTCCTTCATGTTTTCCAACATTTTACCAGGATTGTTTTGAGTGCACTTCTAGCAGTCTTTTGCTTACATTTATTTAAACTGTGAAGTGATTCCCAGTGGTAAAATCTGTGCTTAACTGTTGAATCTCAAGTACTTTGCCACAGCAGTTGTGTTAGACACTGTGGCCAAAATAGCAGACTAGCAAATGTAATCAAGGTTGGTAACCTCTGATTTGTTCTTCTAGAGCTTGCAGAGTGACTTAGAGACAGAACAGGTGAAGGTAAACTCCCTAACGCACATGGTTGTCATTGTCGATGAAAGCAGTGGGGAAAGTGCAACAGCTGTTCTGGAGGAACAATTGCAGGTAAAATGTTGAAGCCCTCTTTTTTAAATCTAGTAGCAGGCACTTAAAACCTTTCCATACAACTGTAGTCAAAGTTTTTCTGTTCAAAGACAATTTATTCTAGAAAAGTAATTTAATGTTTTTTTAAAGTGATATTAACATAAATAACTTTTAAATTTCCTCATGGTAGAACCTGCAGAAGTGCTGTGGTGACTTTCAACTCAATTCCTGATGAGTCACACTGTTTGTATTCGGGGTGACCTAGGTGGTTTTGTAGTGTATCCTTCCAGCAGTTTCATTAAAATGGGAAAATGCACCGTACAGCTCTTAATTTTCAGTAGGAAGTTAAAATCTGTTGGGGAAATATATTTAGAGGCATGAGCACAATTTAGGTGGGGAATGCCACTTGAAGTAGTTTCCTTTTTTTCTGTTAGAATTTAGACCATAACCTGAAGTATAGGGAGTGTGAAACAGAATTTATTGAAGCAAAATCCATGCTACCTTGCTGGCTCCTTTTGAAATTAATCAAATAGCTCACTGACTTCAGCAAGAGCAGAGATAATGCCACAGGTGAATGCTCTTGAAAGTTTTAATGTCCAGCTTTGTGCAATACAACGATGGTGATTACTGGCAAGGAGGTAGCTATAATGTAGAAAGAGGTAACTGCAAAGTAGAAATTATGCTTTTGAATATCTGTGTTTTGGGCTTTCTTGTGAGGCTTATGAGTGTTCATGAGTTTCCTGCTTTTGTAGAGGCTTGGTGAGCGGTGGACAGCAGTATGTCGTTGGACTGAAGAACGACGAGTCAAGTTGCAAGAAATTCAGCTTTTGTGGCAGGAGCTGCTGGAAGAGCAGGTTAGTAGCATTTTAGTTAACCACAGTGACTCGTTGATTTGTGGAGGGGAAAACCCACCAAACACAAAAAAACCTCAAACCACTTAGTAAGCTTTAATAGCTTTCAGGATAAAAGCCTTGATAAACTAGATTTTGTGTCACTGTTTGGGCTCCCAGTGTTCCTTGAGGAGTAGAGTAGCTGTGCAGTGCAAGAGAAGTATTTTCCAAAGTTTAAATTTGAATGTTTAGAACTCCTTATCAAATAATTTCCAAGGTAGCTTGCAAAATGACCAAGAAGTGGGAATATCCATGATAGCAAAATGACAGTGAATCACCAAGTATTTAGTGGTTTGATAATTACAGAAATATATGTACTTCCAGCATGCATATGTGTACACAGTTGTGCAATCAATTAATCAATAGATGCTGTTTTCCAATTCATAAACCACTTGGTCAATATAGTGAAGCATGCAGTTCATCTTTTTGCTGAGTTTAGACAAACAGTTGAATTATGCAGAAGACAGCATTATGAGATTTTCCTGCTTTGGTATCACATATTTTACATATTATGTATATTAAATATACTGCTCAAACACAAACTAGTTATTGGCATGAAAAAACCCATGGTAACGCAGCTGCATACGTTAGGTCTGCGTGCCTAGTATGAGAGCTTGTTTTGTGTCTCATCTTAAAAAATTTGATGGTTTCTCCTTTGAAGGCTTTACTTATATTATTTTATTTTCTTAAAAGATGGTATTTATCACTGTAAGCTATTGTTCAAACTCTGCAGTATACACAGATTGTTTAGACATTTGAAAGAAGCAGAACAGTGCTGATATAGCTGTTGCTATCAGTTACAGCCTGGCTTCTTTGACAGGGTTGTTTTGTCCACATTTTCGGGGTTGCATATGTGTTTCTCCTTGACCCCTTCCATATCTATTGATAAGCTAAATTTGCAGCTGATGTGACCTTGCTTTTTATATGGATCTGAGATTCAGATTCTTGTTTATCTAATGCCAAGTGTCTATTTAGATGTATTTCTTAACTGCATTGGCATGTGTACATACATACAGAAAATTGTGTGCTAACATTTTCTGGCAACTGTTGGGCAAGATAAGTCTCCGAGTTGAGAAATAAGGATTCCTAAAAAATCTTTGCTCCGTATGTTAAGATACAGACAGTACCTCTCAGTTTGTGCTCTCAGTTTTGATGACCTTATGCGAACATGCTTCTGTCCTCTTCCGCTGTTACGTTTGTCTGGGGAAAACTGACCACTCTGAATATTAACACTACAGTAAAGAGTGTCATCTGCTGTTGGAGTTGCTTTGCATTCAGCTTTTTTTAGTTTGTATGTAATTACTGTAAAAGTGGAAAATATAAAAATCTGTGTTTATTTAATGTAGAATCTCAGATAACAAGTGATGAGGAAATAGAAGTTTATTTTAGGTGGTTTAGATCAGCCTGTATTTGCATTCGTTGTTCAACTATGAACAGTGCATTTATTACTAACAGGTTTGAATTACAGTTCTCTGTCCTTGAGAATTGTCAAATGAGCTACAAAAGTTACAATTTGAAACTAATTAAAACCTTTAATACAAGCACTTTGTTAACACAAAAGTATCTAAAACATTTAGGTACTATCATTTTGCATTTTGTCCAACCAGATGGAGAGATGAGCAGGAGAGATGAGCAGCAGTGATGCATCAGCCTTTTTGTGGCTCCCTAGAAAAATTTTGAAAACCACATTGCCAAGTCAACACAATTCTCACCACTTGGGAAACAAGTTCCTCAATCAGTGCCAGATATTTCTTAGCACTGTGATAATTATGTTTCAATTTTCTAGGGAGAGTTATCTTTGACTGCTGATTTAGCAGAAATTAATCCAATACATTGAAGGGGTTTTAAGCTCCTCTTATGCATAAATATGTTGGCTGGAATACCAGTGTGATTTTTGCAGGGAATATGTGGTGTTACAGTTTTGTTTCTCACAGCCTTATGGCATTTCCACCACCATTATATTTGTTGTCTGTACATTTTGCATAATGGTTTACATTGGCAGTGTAAACTGCCTTAACCCTTTGGCCCAAAAGTTGCTGTAGTCAGTTCTGGGACAATGCCAAAAATGCGCAGCTAGACTGAGGAGCCTAGTGGATGATGTAGTGTGTTGTTCAGAGAACAAAAAGGTCTGCCTTCCTGTATTGTTGTATTTTTTTTAAGGCAGAGGAGTACCAGTGTGCCAGTGGCTATGCAACTGAGTGGGATAGAGAGCTGATTATTCTAGTCTGTGGAGAGAGCTGTGTAGCAGCAGCAATATGTTGCAACATAACACAGAATGTATAAAAATCCTTCCTGATACCTGGTGCCAGTTATTGCTGGAGTTCCCATAGTAGTGCTGTATGACTGAAGAGAAGTGAGACCCAGGACAGTTTTCTAAGAAAGAAGTAGAAAAAGTGCAAGACCTCTGAGTTTGTGCTATTCAGAGCAGGACACTCCAGCTTTCAGTAGTTAATGAGATAGTATTTGCAGAAGTTATTTTGCAATTGGATGTAGGTACAGTAATCTACAGTCATTACATCAGTAAACAGTAGAAGACTGATTAATATCTGAGTGTTTTACTGACGGACTAGACTAAGAGCTCTGAATTATCAGTGGTATAGCTTCTGTGAAAAAATGTCTGTAATCACAGAGGAAGAGGGTGAAGAACGGAAATGTGTATAACATTTTGATATATTTAATTGTAATATAAGTCCTACATCAGCTTTATGCTGGATATCTGGTTACTATAAGAAATTTTGGGGGGGCGCACTCTGATATATTTAGAAATGGTTTTGTTGAAATACTTTTGCTGGAAAGTATTACTTAATTCTCTGATCTGATATTTCCTCTCCCCGCTCCTTTAGTGTAGTATTTTTGTGAATGCCAAGTGAAATGTAAAGACAGCAGAACTGTGCTTTCCATGCAGAGATCTTAAAGAAGGAGTTGTCAATAGTGGTTTGACAAACTTGGTGCTTTCTTGTGCTATTTTTCTTATGATCTGCAGTGCTTATTGAAAGCTTGGTTAACTGAGAAAGAAGAGGCTTTGAGTAAGGTCCAGACAAGCAACTTTAAAGATCAGACGGACTTGAGTGTGAATGTTCGAAAACTAGCAGTGAGTATTGCTGTATCCTGCTTTATCCTGTCAGATCTCATAGACTAAATGAATGGCAAATTCCCAGTTTGACCACAGTAGGAGCTGTGAATGCATGATACTTTGGAAGCAAGGCCAATATTCTCTCCTTGCCAGATTCTTTCACTTGAATTTTAAAAAAATGTGTACCGCTTTCTCCGTGGCTATTCCAGGTTGTTGTGCTAAACTTTGGAACAACTATCCTGGATTTCTGACAGGGTTTGGAGTTTTTTTTGCAGGCCACCAGTCACCTGTGTTTTCCAAAGTGTGGGTTTGGGTTTGTGGGGTGATTTGTTGGTTTTGTGGTGGTGTTTTGTTGTGGTGTGTTGTTTTTTTGGGTTTTCTTTTGTTTTGTTTTGGTTTTTTTTTTATTTATTTATTTTTTTTTTTATTTTTTTTTTTAATTTAATATATTGGTGTAGCTTGTAACTGAGCTAATAATTTGTAACTGTTAGTCAAGAGATACTGCTGATTGCTCTAGGAGCTGTTTCAGTGACATGCTCTTTTTAAGAGTCTCTGTTAACGCTTTGTTACATGAGAACTGCTTTGAAACCTGTGATGCATCTGGCTGAGGTGGTACACTCCCTGACCCTCAACATGGAATTAAAAGCTAAGATGCAGCAGAATACTTGATATTATTTTTTAATGTTTTCTTTTAACTTCAGATTTTGAAAGAGGACATGGGTATGAAACGGCAAACACTAGACCAGCTGAATGAGCTAGGTCAGGATGTGGCCCAAATCCTTGGGAATGACAGAGCATCCAGTAAAATTGATCAGGATCAAGAAGAACTAACTCAGAGGTGGGACAGTTTGGTTCAGAAGCTAGAGGATTACTCTAATCAGGTACCTAACAAGGCGTTATTACTTTCTAGTTTAGATGCCTGTGTGTATGCAAACCTCATTGATACTGTCAGAAAAATTGCCTAGGTGAGTTCTTTGCATCAGGCTAGAGAAGTAGGTGAATGCTCTTCCACATGGGGCGGACTTTATCTGCTGACAAAGCTGTCTGCATTTTTTTGGTCTTCGAAACCCCAATTCATTGACCTGACTAGTACTATTACTCCTTTCTCACACAGATTAAGCTTCATTTTTCTGATGAGTAAAGCAGGCTTGCCAATCAATGCAAATGCCTTTAAGCATTCTAAGAGTGCTGGGACTGGATCAAATCTGATACTAAAAGAAAGCAAAGACAAAACCCAAACCCCAAAATAGATAAATAAATGGGAGTCATTTATGCTCTATGAGTATGATTTCTCGTCTGTTGAAAATAGAGTAGTTGTTTGTTTGATATGTAATGATGATAGCCAAGCTGGATTGTTAAATGTTTATTTTAGTGTTTTGAGTGCTTGGTAATGTTTTTATTTAGGCAGAACTCCCATTGGCTTCTGTGAGAGTTTTGACAGTTTTATGACTCATATGCCCCTTTTTTTGTGATATTAAAATGTTAATATGGTGAAGGCCGTGGCACTGATTCATGATCCACTTATGGGAGAGTGAATGTCTGAGTAGGGTTCCATTTCAGCCATGTGGCTTTAATTTGTTCTTGCATTTGAGTCAAAGCACTGGAGAGTGCCAAATCCTGTCTTCATCCTTTCACTCCCCCTAAATTTCAAGCACATAGTTAGAACTTACAGGTTGATTCCTATGGGACTTACTTTATAACCCATTAAAGAGGTTTTCTATTGACCCAAGTGACTTTTTAGGTTAAATCCACTGTGTATCAGCTCTTTCTGGTATCTAGGCTTGGTTTTATGGGTTGAATATAAAATATAGAATTGTGTGTTAATAACTCCAAAGGACCTTGGTTCTTTCTGTGAACCAAGCAATTATGAAACAAAACAGATATAGTGCTTATTTTGTTGATGTTAGTTCACTTGGACTGGCATGAAATTCTATTGAGCTGAGAACTTTGATGCTTGGTTCCCATTCATAAAAGGTGAATAATGAAGTAGTTCTCTGAAATGTGTCTGATGAAGATGCTTCATGACAGCTAGGTGTGGCCATTTGTAGGAGTGAATGAATGGGCTTTTATGATTGAGGAATAAAAGGAACCAAGCAGAAGCAATTCAATTTGTGTTTAAAAATGTCATTTAATCCTTTTGCTGACTTATTTTGCATAGGTAACTCAAGCTGTAGGAAGCATAGGGATGTCACAGGTTTCACAGAAGACTGCAGTGGAAACACCATTGAAGGAACAGGTACTGGTTAAACAATCCAGACAGGAGCTGCCCCCACCACCCCCGCCAAAGAAAAGGCAAATCCCAGGGGACAGTGAAGCAAAGAAAAAGTAAGTATATGTCACTGCCATTTTCCCTGCCTCAGTAGATACCACATAGACTCCTGCCTCTTGGTCTTGGCTTTTTTATGTAAGGAATACTTAAGCTGCTATTGTGAGCTTGGGTTTGGGGAACAGGAAGGGAATGTTACCCACAGCCTTGTTTTTAGAGCAACAGAAAGTCTGCAGCTTACATTAATTTCAAAGGGAAATGAATGTTCTTTTTCTAAAAAAATGCAGGTCTTCAATCCTTTGTACCTCAGCTCCTTTGCTTAAAGAGAGAATTAATTCTATTTACTTTCTTTCAGAAAAACATCTTCTCATCTTTAGTTAAAAAGTGTTGTGAAAGTGCCAAATGTTTTGATTTATTTATTATTTCTTTCTATTCTCAATTAAATATATATGCAGGGAGAAACTGCACCAAAAAAAAAAAAAAAGGCTCAGAAACCTGTTCCATCTCCCTCATATTTAGTACCAAGATTAATATTACAGTGATGTTTCCTTTCACAAGTATACCTCGAGCGGCTGACTGACTTGCATGTACAGAATCATAGAAAATGGTTTGGGTTGGAAAGGACTTTAAAGATCACCTATTTCCCTGACATGGGCAGGGTCACCTTCCACTAGACCAACTGGTGTGGGTGGTGTGTGCAGGTAGGTGTCCCAGGGCAGTAAAGCAGTCAGCAATCCATCTGTCCATTCTCCCTGCATGTCTCACAAGTTGTAGAAATTATTTTAGACTTGGAAAGCAAAAGTGATTTGATCTGTTATCACAGTTTTCCTACAGTTCAAACTATTAAGGACAGGGTCAGTTAAAACAGGCTAAACGTGCTGATTTTTTTGCCTGATCCCAGTTACTTATGTTAAAAGCAACAAATGGCCAGGAATTAGAATTTTGCAGGTTTTCCTATGAAAACTTTGAGTGACCCTCAGCCACTTTTGCATTTGTTGGTAGGTTGTTACGCGATGTTAGGATTTACACTGTATTAAGTAGTATAATTGCATTGTGCGCCTGACATGTGGTCTGTATAGTATATCTATCCTTCTCTAAAGTTGTATACAGTATTGGTTAATTTGGGAGTTGGGGTTTTTGGGTTGGTTTGTTTGTCTAGTTTTGGTTTTTGGTGATGGCAAGTTGTAGCTTAGTGCTTTTAGGCATAAGAAAGCTATGTTAATATAGACATAATCACCGTATAAAAAATATTAAGCTATAAGCTAATCTTTAGTCAGCTGAGTGCTCGAAAAGGTTTGTTCACTGTCAGTGTCATGAGTGCTTAAGCTGACAGCTTTTTCTTCAGACCAAGTAGTGCTGTAGACTTTTACAAAATCTAGAACCGTTGTTCTTATTTGTCTTGTCCCTGAGGTTTAGTTTATTACTTTCAAAATGCTCAGCATTAAGAGATCTCTTTTGTGACTTATGAAAGAAACAGTAATAGTTTGCATGAAGGTATGTATAAAAAAAAACGAAGAAATAAATTGCACCGTACATTCTCAATTTGCTCCTGAAGGTTAATACCATAGATATAATTATTACTATGGCAGGTTTTGGAAAGTCTGTCCTACTGCCTGTGAGTAGTAATATGAGAAACATGAATTTTGTGTGCAGCTTTACTGTTTTGGGATTGAGTAATGTGCTGAACTTTAACACTGTCTTAAAAAT